>NC_061067.1:2617223-2785903 GCF_021917145.1 Hypomesus transpacificus
CCCCAGCCAAATCCCATGTTCCGTTGAATAACTGTGAATTTATTATCTCGCCAGCATTCAATAAGTCAAGCACACTTTCAGTCTGCAAAAGTGGAAGGAATTGAGACTTGTGTAGAGGCATCTCCACTTTGCGGGCACTCAGAGACTCGGGGGAAGACTTTTTGGATAGGTATGGACCGGGGGAAGAAGGCCGAGGAGAGACCCCCGGGCGTGCACGCGCGCGGGAGACGCACGGAACGAAACAAGATTTCAAACGCTTCTACCGAGTCGGGAACACGTTTTCCGGGTGAAATGACCACAGTGCACGCTGCCCCCGCCTCCAACTTAAATGGGAAAATTGTCCCCGTCGAGATCCATGGGACACAACGGACACGGGAGGCCGACGAATATTTCAAACGTCTCCCCCGAAAAAAGTACACCTTTTCCGGGGAAGATAAACACTCTCCGCGCTGCCCCAGCCTCCAACTTGAATTATAAAAGTGTCCCCAGCCAAATCCCACGTTCGGGTGAATAACTGTGAATTTTACACCTCCAAAGCATTCAAAAAGTCAAGCACACTTTCAGTCGGCAAAAGTGGAAGGAATTTGAGACTCGTGTGGAGGCATCTCCACTTTGCGGGCACTCAGAGACTCGGGGGAAGACTTTTTGGATAGGTATGGACCGGGGGAAGAAGGCCCATGAGAGACCCCCGGGCGTGCACGCGCGCGGGAAACGCACGGAACGAAACAAGATTTCAAACGCTTCTACCGAGTCGGGAACACCGTTTCCGGGTGAAACGACCACAGTGCACGCTGCCCCCGCCTCCAACTTATATGGGAAAATTGTCCCCGTTCAAATCCATGGGGCAGAACGAAAACGGGAGGCCCGCGAATATTTCAAACGTCTCCCCCGAAAAAAGTACACCTTTTCCGGGGAGAAAAAACACACTACCCGCTGCCCCAGCCTCCAACTTGAATTATAAAAGTGTCCCCAGCCAAATCCCACGCTCGGGCGAGAAACGGCGAATTTTACCCTTTTTCACCTTTCCACACCTCCAGCGCACCCTCACACGGTCATCCCCGGCCTCCCAGGGGACCACCACTCCGGGACGTCCCCGGGCACCCGTCCCCGGGCTCCCAAGGGACCCCCACTCCGGCCGCACCCTGCACACCCACTTTTGGGATCCAAGGGGACCCCCCCACACCCTCCCGGCCTCCCCGGGGACCCCCTCTCCAAGGGGGGACTGCACACCTCCGGGGGGGGTGTCCCCCATCACCCATTCACCGGGGGGCCCTGTGCACCCACTATTAAGCCCACCCCCTGTGTTAAAACCCATTAAATGCAACTTTAAAAAATATGTGCCCCTGGTCATCCAATTGAAAAATTGTGCCCCTGGTCATCCTCCCATTGACTCCCATTCAAGTTGGACTTAGGTTTTGAAGGCTTAAAAGTTTGTGCCTCTGGGCATCCTCCCATTGACTCCCATTCAAGTTGGACTTAGGTTTTGAAGGCTTAAAAGTTTGTGCCTCTGGGCATCCGCCCATTGACTTCCATTCAAAATGGACTTAGGTTTTGGACGCTTAAAATTTTGTGCCTCTGGGCATCCGCCCATTGACTTCCATTCAAAATGGACTTAGGTTTTGAAGGCTTAAAAGTTTGTGCCTCTGGGCATCCGCCCATTGACTTCCATTCAAAATGGACTTAGGTTTTGAAGGCTTAAAATTTTATGCCTCTGGGCATCCGCCCATTGACTTCCATTCAAAATGGACTTAGGTTTTGAAGGCTTAAAAGTTTGTGCCTCTGGTGATCCGCCCATTGACTCCCATTCAAGTTGGACTTAGGTTTTGGAGGCTTAAAAGTTTGTGCCTCTGGTGATCCGCCCATTGACTCCCATTCAAGTTGGACTTAGGTTTTGGAGGCTTAAAAGTTTGTGCCTCTGGTGATCCGCCCATTGACTCCCATTCAAGTTGGACTTAGGTTTTGGAGGCTTAAAAGTTTGTGCCTCTGGTGATCCGCCCATTGACTCCCATTCAAGTTGGACTTAGGTTTTGGAGGCTTAAAAGTTTGTGCCTCTGGTGATCCGCCCATTGACTCCCATTCAAGTTGGACTTAGGTTTTGAAGGCTTAAAAGTTTGTGCCTCTGGTGATCCGCCCATTGACTCCCATTCAAGTTGGACTTAGGTTTTGGAGGCTTAAAAGTTTGTGCCTCTGGTGATCCGCCCATTGACTCCCATTCAAGTTGGACTTAGGTTTTGGAGGCTTAAAAGTTTGTGCCTCTGGTGATCCGCCCATTGACTCCCATTCAAGTTGGACTTAGGTTTTGGAGGCTTAAAAGTTTGTGCCTCTGGTGATCCGCCCATTGACTCCCATTCAAGTTGGACTTAGGTTTTGGAGGCTTAAAAGTTTGTGCCTCTGGTGATCCGCCCATTGACTCCCATTCAAGTTGGACTTAGGTTTTGGAGGCTTAAAAGTTTGTGCCTCTGGTGATCCGCCCATTGACTCCCATTCAAGTTGGACTTAGGTTTTGAAGGCTTAAAAGTTTGTGCCTCTGGTGATCCGCCCATTGACTCCCATTCAAGTTGGACTTAGGTTTTGGAGGCTTAAAAGTTTGTGCCTCTGGTGATCCGCCCATTGACTCCCATTCAAGTTGGACTTAGGTTTTGGAGGCTTAAAAGTTTGTGCCTCTGGTGATCCGCCCATTGACTCCCATTCAAGTTGGACTTAGGTTTTGAAGGCTTAAAAGTTTGTGCCTCTGGTGATCCGCCCATTGACTCCCATTCAAGTTGGACTTAGGTTTTGGAGGCTTAAAAGTTTGTGCCTCTGGTGATCCGCCCATTGACTCCCATTCAAGTTGGACTTAGGTTTTGAAGGCTTAAAAGTTTGTGCCTCTGGTAATTCCTTTTTTCGTCCACCGGAGGGCGCCTTCATTAACTCCCATAGACTCCCATTCATTTTTCAATGACTTGTAATCCCTTTTGAGTCCACAGGAGGGCGACTGTTTTTTGTGCCTCTGGTACTCCGCCCATAGACTCCCATGCAAGTTGGACTTAGGTTTTGGAGGCTTAAAAGTTTGTGCCTCTGGTACTCCGCCCATAGACTCCCATTCAAGTTGGACTTAGGTTTTGGAGCACGCCTTGCCCGTGTCCATGGGTGTCTCTCTCCCATACACCCTGAGGAGCTCCTACCTTAAGGGAGTCAACGTTACTCCCGCCGCCTGCCGTTTACCCAGGCCGGAGCCAACCCTGAGGGACTCCCACCTCCATGGCTCTCTACCTTAAGAGAGTGATAGTTACTCCCGCCGTCGGAGCCAACCCTGAGGGACTCCCACCTCCATGGCTCTCTACCTTAAGAGAGTGATAGTTACTCCCGCCGTTTACCCAGGCCGGAGCCAACCCTGAGGGACTCCCACCTCCATGGCTCTCTACCTTAAGAGAGTGATAGTGAAGGAGCAGAGGAGGCGGCTGGAGGAGGTGCACGCGCCGTTACACACGCGCCCACGCACTGTTACACACACACCCACGCACTGTTACACCCACGCACAAACGGTGGAACGCATGCTGGCTCACACACGCACTGACACACGGTGGCACACACGGCTACACTGTAATGCGCTGCCTCGCGCTCTGAGCCACGCGCACACACAATGTTACACCCCGCTCACAGGCACACTGTGCCACCCCTTTTCTCATCTCCTCCTCCCTCTCTCTTCCTCTCCTCCAAACTCTCTGTCCTCCTCCCTCTTTTCCTCTCCTCCTCCTCTTCCTCCTCCTCCTCCCCCCGCTGTCTGTCTTCCTCCTCCCTCTCTCCCTCCTCCTCACCCCTGCTGCCTCCCTCTCTCCCTCCTCCTCCCCCCTGCTCCCTCCCTCTCTCTCCTCTCGCAGCAACAGCGGCGTGAGCGCGAGATGAGGAAGCAGCAGGAGCGAGAGCAGAGGCGACGCTACGAGGAGATGGAGCAGCTGCGGAGAGACGAGGAGAGGAGGCACGCGGAGAGAGAGCAGGTACACACTCTCACATACACACACTCTCACGTACACGCACTCTCACGTACACACACTATCAGATAGACACACTCTCAGATACACACACACACACACTCTCACATACACACCCACACACTCTCACATACACACACACACACTCACACACACACACTCTCACGTACACACACACACTCTCACGTACACACACACACTCTCACATACACACACACACACTCTCAGATACACACACACACACGCACAAACTCACACACACACGTACACAGCGAGAGGCCAGGCACAGGCACTCTGAGAGAGGTCCATCTCCAGTTGTGTGACTTCCCCTCTGAGTGTCGCTGTCAGGTGTTTACTAGTGTAGAAGTTGAGTGACAGCGGACTGAGGAACTGGGACGCTGCTCCACTAACTCTCCCCAGCTCCCCTCCCTCTCTGTCTCTCTTCACACCCGTCCCCCGCTTCACGTCAATGGGCCTGATTAGGATGAAAAGTGTTTTTCTCTTCCCTTCACACAGTTTGATAAGCTGTCTGTTCGTGGGACTCTTTTCCGATTTTCCCACTAATCAGTGCTCTCTTTTTCTCTCTCTCTCTCTTTCTTTTTTCCTCGTCCTTTTCACGTCCTCTTTGCCTCTATCTCTCTGCTTCTCTCTCTCTCGCCTATTTTTGGCTTAATACCTCCTTTGGTTTTTGCTCCCCATCTTTCCTTCCGTCACCCCGCTCTGCTCTCTCTTCCCAAAACTTCCTTTATGAATCCCTCTTTTTCAACCTTGCTCTCTTTTTCTATTTTTTTTCTTTTAATTTCCTCCTTTTTCCTCTGCCTGGTTGCCGGGTTCTGACTCACTGCTGTTCTATCTGGCTGTGCCGCGATCGGCTGCCCTGTCGTCTGGCGGGGCGCTGTGATTGGGTAGGAGTACATCCGTAGACAGTTGGAGGAGGAGCAGAGACAGCTGGAGATCCTACAGCAGCAGCTCCTCCAGGAGCAGGCTCTTCTGCTGGTAACACACACTCCTGTAGAGAAGACCTCCATGAGCATCAACCACATGGGTCACGTCGAGTCGAGATGAGTGGAGAGTTTAACTGTGTGTGTGTGCGTGCCCGTGTTTGTTTCCCCACGCATGTGCGTCTCTGCGTGTGTGTCTGTGTGTGTCTCTGTGTGTGTGTGTGCGTGCGTGCAGGAGTACAAGCGTAAGCAGATGGAGGAGCAGAGGCAGGCAGAGCGTCTCCAGAGGCAGCTGCAGCAGGAGAGAGCCTACCTGGTGTCGCTCCAGCAACAGCAGCAGGAGCCACGCCCCCAGGACAAGAAGCAGCTGTACCACTACAAGGACCAGGCCCCCAGCGTCGACAAACCAGCCTGGGCACAGGAGGTACGGGACACACACACACATACATACACACACTCCTACACCCACACACTCCTACAGACACCCACAGTCTTGGTCCGATTGGTTTCAGCAGAGTTAGGACCATGGATCTTCCAGAATGTTCCGGCGTGTTCTTTCATGTTTCTGGGTCCCGAACAGGTGATGTCCAGTTCCAACGCGCATCCAAGTCAATCATCAGTTGTTGTTCCTTCCTACTGTAGGTTGATTTATTGGTGAATTCTCCTGACTGTTATCTTCCCCGGCAACAGCACCAGGGGAAGGACCTCGCTCCCTCCTGGTGTCAGAGGAAGACTGTGTGTGTCTGTGTGTTTTGTGTTCAGTATTTGTGTGTGTGTGTGCTGTGTTCAGTGTTTGTGTCTGATGTTCTGTGTCACACTGTTGTCCCCAGGTGATGCGTAGAGCCCAGAGTAACTCGCCTCGTATCCCCCCCAAGAAGTATCACTCCTTCACAGAGCCCGGCGACACCAACCTCGCTCAGCTTCTCCAGCTTCCTGATTACTGTCCCCGGCCCCGCCCCCCCTCCTACCCCGCCCACGTCAGCCCCTCTAGGGAGAGGTCAGAACCCAGCAGTGTGCACGTGCCGCGCATCCGTGTGTCCTGTGCCCCTGAACCCGCCCCCATCCCCTCCTTTAAGCCAATCCTGCGACGCCCCGAGGCTCTTAGGCGGAACCCTGACGAGAGGGGGCGGAGCCCCGGCCCGAGGGTCAGTTGGCAGAGACACGCCCCCCCCCTTTCCCTCTCTTGGTTTGGAGGATGTCCTCTTCCTCCTCCTCTTCCTCCCTCCTCCTCCCTAGCCTCTCTAACCCGACCTGGGGGTGAGGTGGTGTCCCTGGTCAGGTTTCGACCCCGTCACAACCTTGACCCGCCCCTGTCTGTCCTCCTTAACTCTACTGTCCCTGGTCTCTAGAGCGGGGGCCTGGCTGAGGTGGAACCTGCGAGGCTCTCCGTTCTAGCGGAGGGTGGGGTTGGCTCGTTCACTGGTGCTGTGGTGTTCAGTCCCAGCCTGGACCCATGTGCTAACTCTGACAAGCTTCCTTTTCCACTTCTTTCAAGCATGTTTCCCGCCTCTTATCTCTGCCTTAATCCCAGAATAACCATGACCTCACTCTCTCTCTCTCTCTCTCTCTCTCTCTCTCTCTCTCTCTCTCTCTCTCTCTCTCTCTCTCTCTCTCTCTCTCTCTCTCCAAGGCTTACTACGCACACACACACACAAACACACACAGGGCTGCACCTCCTCCCAGACGGTGTGCTGTTTCTTCTTTAGCGGGTGCTGTAGCTGTGCTGTCAGCACACAGTGCTCTCTCCAGACTGTGTGCTGTTTCTTCTTTAGCGGGTGCTGTAGCTGTGCTGTCAGCACACAGTGCTCTCTCCAGAGTGGGTGCTGTTTCTTCTTTAGCGGGTGCTGTAGCTGTGCTGTCAGCACACAGTGCTCTCTCCAGAGTGGGTGACTGTCATGTGTGACTTCACATCGTGGCTGTTGTCTGTTTTTGGAGTACTGTATCAAACACACCATGTAGCAGGAGATGGTAGTATAGTATGGCAGAATAGTGTAAGGTATCATAGTATTGCATAGTATGGTTGTATGGTAGTACAGTAAGGTAATATGGTATAATATAGTATGGTAGTACAGTAAGGTAATATAGTATAGTGTAGTATGGTAGTACAGTAAGGTAATATGGTATAATATAGTATGGTAGTACAGTAAGGTAATATAGTATAGTGTAGTACAGTTAGGTAATATAGTATAGTGTAGCATGCTAGTACAGTAAGGTAATATAGTATGGTGTAGTGTGGTAGTACAGTAAGGTAATATAGTATACTGTAGTATGGTAGTACAGTAAGGTAATATAGTATGGTGTAGTATGGTAGTACAGTAAGGTAATATAGTATGGTGTAGTATGGTAGTACAGTAAGGTAATATAGTATAGTGTAGCATGCTAGTACAGTAAGGTAATATAGTGTGGTGTAGTATGGTAGTACAGTAAGGTAATATAGTATACTGTAGTATGGTAGTACAGTAAGGTAATATAGTATAGTCTAGTATGGTAGTACAGTAAGTTAATATAGTATGGTGTAGTATGGTAGTACAGTAAGGTAATATAGTATGGTGTAGCATGCTAGTACAGTAAGGTAATATAGTATGGTGTAGTATGGTAGTACAGTAAGGTAATATGGTATAATATAGTATGCTAGTACAGTAAGGTAATATAGTATGGTGTAGTATGGTAGTACAGTAAGGTAATATGGTATAATATAGTATGGTAGTACAGTAAGGTAATATGGTATAATATAGTATGGTAGTACAGTAAGGTAATATAGTATGGTGTAGTATGGTAGTACAGTAAGGTAATATAGTATAGTGTAGCATGCTAGTACAGTAAGGTAATATAGTATGGTGTAGTATGGTAGTACAGTAAGGTAATATAGTATGGTGTAGTATGGTAGTACAGTAAGGTAATATAGTATACTGTAGTATGGTAGTACAGTAAGGTAATATAGTATGGTGTAGTATGGTAGTACAGTAAGGTAATATGGTATACTATAGTATGGTAGTACAGTAAGGTAATATAGTATGGTGTAGTATGGTAGTACAGTAAGGTAATATAGTATGGTGTAGTATGGTAGTACAGTAAGGTAATTTAGTATGGTGTAGCATGCTAGTACAGTAAGGTAATATAGTATGGTGTAGTATGGTAGTACAGTAAGGTAATATGGTATAATATAGTATGCTAGTACAGTAAGGTAATATAGTATGGTGTAGTATGGTAGTACAGTAAGGTAATATGGTATAATATAGTATGGTAGTACAGTAAGGTAATATGGTATAATATAGTATGGTAGTACAGTAAGGTAATATAGTATAGTGTAGCATGCTAGTACAGTAAGGTAATATAGTATGGTGTAGTATGGTAGTACAGTAAGGTAATATAGTATGGTGTAGTATGGTAGTACAGTAAGGTAATATAGTATGGTGTAGTATGGTAGTACAGTAAGGTAATATGGTATAATATAGTATGGTAGTACAGTTAGGTAATATAGTATGGTGTAGCATGCTAGTACAGTAAGGTAATATAGTATGGTGTAGTATGGTAGTACAGTAAGGTAATATAGTATGGTGTAGTATGGTAGTACAGTAAGGTAATATAGTATACTGTAGTATGGTAGTACAGTAAGGTAATATAGTATAGTGTAGCATGCTAGTACAGTAAGGTAATATAGTATGGTGTAGTATGGTAGTACAGTAAGGTAATATGGTATAATATAGTATGGTAGTACATTAAGGTAATATAGTATAGTGTAGCATGCTAGTACAGTAAGGTAATATAGTATGGTGTAGTATGGTAGTACAGTAAGGTAATATGGTATAATATAGTATGGTAGTACAGTTAGGTAATATAGTATGGTGTAGCATGCTAGTACAGTAAGGTAATATAGTATGGTGTAGTATGGTAGTACAGTAAGGTAATATAGTATGGTGTAGTATGGTAGTACAGTAAGGTAATATAGTATACTGTAGTATGGTAGTACAGTAAGGTAATATAGTATAGTGTAGCATGCTAGTACAGTAAGGTAATATAGTATGGTGTAGTATGGTAGTACAGTAAGGTAATATGGTATAATATAGTATGGTAGTACATTAAGGTAATATAGTATAGTGTAGCATGCTAGTACAGTAAGGTAATATAGTATGGTGTAGTATGGTAGTACAGTAAGGTAATATAGTATACTGTAGTATGGTAGTACAGTAAGGTAATATAGTATAGTGTAGCATGCTAGTACAGTAAGGTAATATAGTATGGTGTAGTATGGTAGTACAGTAAGGTAATATAGTATGGTGTAGTATGGTAGTACAGTAAGGTAATATAGTATACTGTAGTATGGTAGTACAGTAAGGTAATATAGTATAGTGTAGCATGCTAGTACAGTAAGGTAATATAGTATGGTGTAGTATGGTAGTACAGTAAGGTAATATAGTATACTGTAGTATGGTAGTACAGTAAGGTAATATAGTATAGTGTAGCATGCTAGTACAGTAAGGTAATATAGTATGGTGTAGTATGGTAGTACAGTAAGGTAATATAGTATACTGTAGTATGGTAGTACAGTAAGATAATATAGTATGGTGTAGTATGGTGGTATGGTGCAGAGCTGGACTTGATGTAGGTCATATGGAGGCCTGCCCTCTGGTGGCCACAGTGGAGTAATGTAGGCTAGCTGCAGCTATATCTGACTCTGTCCACAGGGGTGTTTCTCTTCCTCGGGACTCTCTCTCTCTCAATCACTCACACACACACACACACACACAGATAACCCTGTCTGACTGATGGGGTGAGAAACAAGTCAATTGAATATCCAATTAACTATGTGTGTGTGTGTGTCAGGTGGAGGAGAGATCCAAGATGAACAGACAGAGTTCTCCAGCGCTGCAGCACAAGGTCTCCAACCGCATCTCGGACCCGTCTCTGCCGCCGCGCTCCGAGTCCTTCAGCAGCGGCGGCATACAGCAAGCCCGGACCCCGCCCCAGCTCCGCTCCATCGAGCCGCAGGTGTGTGTGTGTGTGTGTGTGTGTAGCATACCTGCATATGTGTTGATCCAGTGGATATGTTTCTCACCCGAGCATCTCTCCCTCTCCCTTCGTCCCTCTTCCCCCCTCCTTCCTCTCCTCTCTTCCTACCGTCCACTACCCTGGTCTGGTCTGGTTCTGACCCTGGTCTGGTCCTGGTTCTGACCCTGGTCTGACTCTGGTCCTGATATGGTCCTGGTCTGGTCCTGGTCCTGGTCTGGTATCAGATGGCCCATCTGGTCCAGGTGAAGTCCCATGGTCTGTCAGGGTCCCAGTCTCTCCACGACCCCCAAGGTGGGGGGGGCCTGTCCCCCTCCCCTTCGCGCCCCCCCCATGCCCCGGCAGAACTCCGACCCCACCTCCGACACCCCAGCCCCACCCCCCCGCCTCGTCCCTCCCCACGACAAGCTCGACCGCAGCCCCTGGGTTCGCCACGACGACGACCTGCCCCCCAAGGTGTGACAGTGACCCGGTGTCTGGGGGGGGGGGGGGGGGGGGGAGTGTGTAGGTGTGTGTGTGGGAGAGGGTAGATGTGTGTGAAAGAGACTCGGTGTTTGTCTGAAAGAGAGCGTAAAGGTGTGTGTGCGTGTGCTTCTTCTGAATGGTTCTCTGACCCCGCACGGTTCTGTGTGGTTCTGTCCTCCTGTGCTGAGCAGGTTCCCCAGAGAACCACCTCCATCTCCCCAGCCCTTGTGAGGAAAACCTCCCCAGGGAACGGACCTGGGCTGGGGCCCCGGACTGGAGCTCACCTCATACGGGCCAGGTACAAACACACACTCTCTCTCACACACAGACACACACACGCACACACACACATACACAGAGGAATACCAGACAGGTTGAAGTGGAGGAACCGTAGCCCTGGAAGCTTGACCTGCTTTTATCAGGGATAGTGATGTGATCAGTGGTGATGTAGCTCATCGAGCAGCGCCTCCGGTCCAGGGATCCTGTAGGGTTCACGCTGTCGTGTGTTTGGTGATGTTGTTGCCGTAGTAACCCGGACCTGCGCAGGACGGACCTGTCCATGGAAACGCCCCTGAAGAGAAGAAGCAGTGGAAGCTCCTCCAGCTCCAGCTCCCAGGAGAGAGGTACACACACACACTCACACACGCACACACGCACACTCACACACACCCATACACTTCTCCTCACCCCCCCCTCCCCCCTTTACTATGGTAATGTACTAATTAGGGATGGTAAGATTCACCGGTTTGCATCGGTGCTTCGGCGTAAAAGCTCACGATGCAATTGCCCGGATCAGAAAAGTGTGCACCGGATACAATGCGGAATGAAATCGCGATGCATCGCTTCTTACATTTTTGCATCGGTATAATCCGATGTATTTGTATAGAACTATGTGTAGGCGAACACCTTTAGAAATGTTGCCGATGATTTGTGACAAATACTTGTATATTTAGATAGTTTCCTCCTCTCTAACTGTTTCTTAAGCGAGCTCATCTCCACTGCTGTCAGTGGCCGATTCTCGTAAAGTCTCTCAGCCAAGTTTCTCGTGAGTTGGAGGCGTGTTCGGGCGAGTGTTATCATGGCGGAGGAAGAGTTACACGTTCCTACGAATTGCAATAAATCCAAGGTTTGGCAACACTTCGGATTTTCCAAAGAAAATGGGCAATTCGACAAGACCCATGCAATTGGCAAGATGTGTCGTGCTGCTATAAAGTACACAGGCAGCACGGCTAATTTAGGTAGTCACCTGAAGAGGCTGGTATTTGTGTGGAGACGTATGCCTACCTCTCGGATGCAACTACAGCTACAGTCAGTGGCTAGCTCCACCGGTACCGCTAGCAAGAAGACTGGTGAGCAAAGCAGGGCTGCCAACTGCCAAGGGGTGAATCGTATCGTATTACATTAGTAGTTGCTTTTATGTATCTTTAATGTATTGGATCGTTGGCAGTGCATCGAGATGTGTATTGCATCGTCCTCAGTGATGGAGATGCACATCCCTAATGCAAATACCCCCCTACACCCACAGACCCATGCAAACACAGGCACACACTCACACACACATGCACACAGAGGTTTGGTCAGTACAAAGTGTTTCCGTTGTGACTGCAGGGTCCAGTAAGGCTGAAGGTACCACGGCAGCAACTCAGGAGCCCAAAGAGGAGAGCAGGGAGGTGACACAACCTAGCAGGCCTGCGGTAAGCACACACACACCACACACACACACACACTCTCATTCATCCATCCCTAACACCTACTCATTCTCGTCTAGACCCTTTCTCAGCATTGCCATTGTCTCCTTTCTTTTCTTTCTACGTCTCTTACTTTCTCCTTCTTCCTTCTCTCCTCCTCTTTCTCTTCCTCTCTCCACCTTATCTTCCTCAGTTATAAGATGAGGTGAGGTCATTGGCCTTCTCCTCCTCTCTATCCTCCCCTTCTTCTCTCTTTCTCTCTCTCGTCTGCGAAATAAATGTAAAAATACATTGTTAGGTGAATGCAGAAGGACTCTCTCTCTCTCTCTCTCTCTCTTGCTCTTGCTCTTGCTACATTGGCAGGGCTTGTGTTGGGGATGAGTGTCTGTCTTTCTCACTGTCTCTCTCTCCTCTCTCTCCTCCGGCCTCTCTCTCTCTCTTCCTTCTTCCCTCTCTCTTTTTGTCCGCCTCTATCCATCCCCAGGAGGAGCTGGGGATGGATAGACAGTTCAAGACTAACCCCCCCATTCCCCACCTTCCTGTTCCCTAACACACACACACACACACTCACACACACAAACCCACACACGTGCACCCATGACCACCGCCAGTCACACCCCTCTCCTCTCTCGGACCTGCCTCTGCTCGGGGGCCGGTCGCAGACAGTTCATTGGTTCTCCCTTCCTTTTGACCCCTGACCTTGTCATCCCCTCGCCCTACCCGAGTCCCTAAGTGTTCCTCCCCCTGCCTGCTTCTTCACCCCGGGCCAGCGCAGACGATAGCCCCCTGGTGCCAAGCAGCGTCCGAACAGTCTGAACAGTGCACCATAGTCACAACCTTTTGTAGCGATGTGAAATACATTGCTGCAACTTGTTGAGATGTTGTGGTGTTGTAAATGCATGTCAGTGTGATGACTCTGAATCATCGAGGGAGGGAGGGAGGGAGGGAGGGAGGGAGGGAGGGAGAGGAAGAGGGAGGGAGAGAGATAGAGGGGGGGGAGGGAGGGTGTGAGGAAGGTTGCCGGATCGATTCCCCGCCGTGCCAAATGACGTTGTGTCCTTGGGCAAGGCACTTCACCCTACTTGCCTCGAGGGGAATGTCCCTGTACTTACTGTAAGTCGCTCTTGATAAGAGTGTCTGCTAAATGACTAAATGTAAATGTAAGGTAGAGGGGAAGGGAGCTTCAAGAAGAAGCAGTAAAGTGTCTGTTATGACTCATGTGTGGTTGTGACCTTGTGACCTTTTCGATCTCCAGGATTTGACTGCTCTGGCCAAAGAGCTCCGAGAACTCCGGCAGGGGGAGGAGACGAACCGCCCACCCGTCAAAGTGACGGACTACTCTTCATCCAGTGAGGAGTCTCACAGCAGCGAGGACGAGGAGGGAGAGGGCGGGACCAACGATGGAACTGTGGCCGTCAGCGACATACCACGGATTATGTGAGGGGAGGGAGAGACGGAGGGAGCGAGGGAGGGAGAGAGGGAGCGAGCGAGCGTGTTCAGCTAAACCAAAACGATTTAAAGTGTCTGTGAAACTTCCTCAGCAGAATAGCAATAGTTGTCAGTGAGAACACATCCTGAATGGGACCTGCGTGCTTGTGTTCCAGGCCTGCTGCAGGACCAGGAGGGAACGAGCCCTACGGCATGATGGGAAGCCATAACGACGCCCATGGCAACGCCTATGGCAACAGTGGCCAGGACAGCACTCTGATGATGCGTGAGGTGAGCGCGCTGCCCTCCGACCTCTCACGTGCTGACACTGCACACTGCGCACGCTAAGCCTTCACACAAGCACCCAGTCATCCACCCTGCACGCTTCAGCATTGTGTGCCAACTTCACGCTCCAGCGCTCGGCTGTGTGTGTGTCTGTGTGTGCGTCTGTGTGTGTGTTTATGTCTGTGTGTGTGTGTGTGTGCATCCTGCCTGGTAAAAGGTTTTGCTGTCTCTGCACCTTCACCTGCTGTCTCTCCCTCGCTGCACCTGCTGGCTAACCCAGCCCCACAGAGTAGGAGCCCCCCCACACACTAACCCTGCCCGCTGGCCAATCACAGCCCTGCACACCCTAGAGTGGCCCCTCCCTCTCTCTGTGTTCCAGAAGTTTGGGGACAGGAGGCGGAGCTCCCCTCCCAATGACAGCAATGGTTTCCCCAGCAACGCTAATCTGTTCCCCGGCAACGCCAATCTGCCTGACTTGGTGCAACAAAGCACCCCGCCCCTGGTCTCCCCGGGCAACGGCTCAGGGGCCCAAGTAGGTTCACCACGAGCCCCCCCTCCCTACCCCTCACCCCTACCCCTGCAAACCTTGTCCCAAACAGTCTGGCCCCCCTCTCTAAACCTACACACTCCAGCGTCCTACGCCTGGACCTACTTCCTCCCCAGCCTGTTGTACCCAGCCAAACACAGCTAACCCCGACTGTTACTGCTTACCCTACTGTCGCCCCACGGTCACCCACCAAACTCCTCTTCTCCCCTCAACCGCCTGACCTCAGACCTCTGTGAACTCTGGTCTGAAGCTGGAGGTGAGCTGCAGTTGCCTTCCTCCTCCTCCTCTTCAAGCCCATCTTCTCTTTTCCTTTTCCTGCTAATGTGGTCACTTCCTGTCCCTCAGTCAGCATGTCACAGTGTTGTACCTGCATGGCGAGGCTCTGCCCACAGCCTGGAACCTCCTGCTGACAGCCGCACGCACATCGCCTCCCTTCCTGCCTGCTAGCTGGCAGTTTGTCTGACGCTGCCCCTTTCTCTCTCTCTCTCTGCTCTGATTGGTAGTACGGGATAGGAAGTGGGAGTGGCTCCAAGGCCTCCTTCACGCCATTCGTCGATCCGAGGGTGTACGGGACGTCCCCCACCGATGATGACGACGAGAACTCAGCCTCCGGTACGATGCCCTACTTCCTGTTCTGTTTGACTAGTAGAAGCCGAGCAGTAGGCTGTCCGACCTATGTATGAGATGCCCCCACCACCACATTTCCAAACAATGTCGGCCATCTTTGTTGCAGCTCTGTTTGCAGACGAGCTGATGAGACAGGAGCAGGAGCAGGCCCGACTAAACGAGGCCAGAAAGATCTCGGTGGTGAACGTGAACCCCACCAACATCCGGCCCCACAGCGACACGCCCGAGATCCGCAAGTACAAGAAGAGGTTCAACTCTGAGATCCTCTGTGCTGCTCTCTGGGGTGAGACACGGCTGCGTGTGAATACACACACACACACTCATATATACTGTATACACACACACATACTCATATATACTGTATACACACACACATACACATATATACTGTATACACACACACATACTCATATATACTGTATACACACACACACACTCATATATACTGTATACACACACATACTCATATATACTGTATACACACACACACATGTAGACACACTCACACACATACACACTCATATATACTGTATATACACACACACACACACTCATATATACTGTATACACACACACACACTCATATATACTGTCACAAGGTTTGGGATGAACAGTTAGGCTGTGATGAGGATGTTTTATTGTGGTATTGATGCATGAAGAGGGTTATTATAACTTTTGGGTTTGAAATGATTTGGGAAGACTCATTATGTCTGATAAATTGTGGTTTTGATGGTTTGTGCTAATTAGCCTGTTATAGAATGCCATTTGATCTTAAGTTTATATAAGGCAGTGCATGTGTGCTGGCTGATCATCACTCTTGCGAACGATTTGTGGCTATCACACCCTTCGCCAAGACGGATCACAAAGTACTTTGTTTAAATCATATGTAATTGTATAGTCTAATAAATTGTATTAAAACCATATCCCTTGACTATTCAGATCGACACAGTGCCACTCGAATTCTTCCTTAACACTACACACACATGTAGACACACATACACACTCACACATGCTCATGGCACACACACTCACATGCTGAGTGTTGATGTTGTGCCCAGGTGTGAACCTGCTGGTGGGGACTGAGAATGGGCTGATGTTGTTGGACCGCAGCGGTCAGGGGAAGGTCTACAATCTCATCAACCGCAGACGGTTCCAGCAGATGGACGTTCTGGAGGGACTCAATGTCCTGGTCACCATCTCAGGTGGGTCCGAGCGTAACCTGACCACAACTTGGCTACAACCCAACCACAACCACAACAGGACCATAACCTACACAAAACGTACCTTTTAGTGCAAAGGAAAAAAATCAGTCTGAGATTTTAAAGCAGGAAAGACTTTTAAAAAGGTCAAATGTTCTGAAATCAATCGAATCAAATTGTATTTGTACAGCCCTTTTTACCAGCAATGTCACAGAGGGCTTCACATACGCCCATAGAACTGCCCCAAAACCGACCTAAACTCTCAAGGAAGTGAACTGACTGCCTTTCTCCTCTCCTCGCCTCGGTCCTCCCAGGCAAGAAGAACAAGCTGCGTGTGTACTACCTGTCCTGGCTGAGGAACAGGATATTACACAACGACCCGGAAGTAGAAAAGAAGCAGGGCTGGATCACAGTGGGGGAGCTGGAGGGCTGTGTGCACTACAAAGTTGGTAGGTCATGCTGTGGGTGTGAGCGGGGGGGGTTTATTGGAGTGTGTGGCCTTTGTGAGAGTGCATTGTTGATTTTGTACCTCTTCTCCTGTCTTGCTTTAGTGAAATATGAGAGGATTAAGTTTCTGGTGATTGCTCTAAAGAATGCGGTGGAGATTTACGCCTGGGCTCCCAAACCTTACCACAAGTTCATGGCTTTCAAGGTGAGACTCACACACACAAACACACACACACACACAGTGCTACGACTCTGGATAAACTGGTCCCGGCACAGATACATTCTGTCTTGAATGATCAGTTATCTCATCATCACAGGCCTTTTCTCTCCTTCTTTCCTTTCATTTCTCATTCATTCCCTCCCTCCCAGTCGTTCACTGACCTGCAGCACCGCCCCCAGCTGGTTGACCTGACGGTGGAGGAGGGCCAGAGGTTAAAGGTCATCTATGGCTCCAGCGTTGGCTTCCATGTCATTGATGTGGACTCTGGGAACCCCTATGACATCTACATCCCCTCCCACGTAAGACTGTGTGTGTGTGTGTGTGTGTCCTGATGTATCGGTGTGTCTGAGCATTCAATGAAATGGTTATGAATGAATAACCCATTTTAGTCATCAGTCTTGAAAATTGAATGATTCCAAACTGAGCTGGATGAAATGCGTTGGACGTGGACAGTGTTGGTGAAACAAAAAGAGAGAGAGAGAGAGAGAGAGAGAGAGAGAGAGAGAGAGAGAGAGAGAGAGAGAGGGAGAGGAAAGTGAGATTATCTGTGGGGAGGGAGAGAGTGTGTTTGGTGTTAAGAGTGAGAGTTTGTGTGGTGATAAGAGTGAGGGTGTGTGGTGTTCAGAGTGAGAGGGTGTGTGTGGGAAGCGAGTCCGAGGCAGATACCCGCACCAGGTAAATCCTGTACCTGAGAACGAAGACCTGCCATTGGCTCGCTCGACGACCTTCAACCTCTGACCCCAACACTGACTACAGTCAGAGCTGGGGAGAGAGACGGTAACCAAAGCAACCACCCTCATTGTTTTGGTAACGCTGCCAGCCACCACGATGATGTGATGTTCTTCCGTTGCCATGGTGATCGTGTGGCTGGAGCGGGAGATTCTATTGTTGCAGCAGTTTCTCTCGCAAGGGGGATGGGGAGGGGGGCCCTGGCCACGAGAGGAGGTAGGGATGGAGCGACAGAGCAGCCGGAGGGAGGGAGGGAGGGAGGGAGGAAGACAAAGGAAAGGGGGTTCCTGCTCTGTGCCCCCACCTCCCCCCAGGCTCATGCCCCCGCCCCCCCACCCCACCCTCAACCCCCCCCCCCCCCTCCTCCTCCCCGTATGTCGCCCGGCAGATTCAGAGTCAGGTGACCCCCCACGCCATCGTGGTTCTGCCCAAGACGGACGGCATGGAGATGCTGCTGTGCTACGAGGACGAGGGCGTCTACGTCAACACCTACGGGCGCATCACCAAAGACGTGGTGCTGCAGTGGGGCGAGATGCCCACCTCCGTGGGTACGTCAACAACACGCTTCTAACTCTAACCAGTGGCTAGGACTCCTCCCCCCTCTCCTGTCTCTGACCAGGGAAACACTACTTCTCCCATGTCTACCCCGCCACCGAGAAACACGCCTTCTCCTTTCCCCCCCCCCCTGCTCGCTCTCACCTCATGGATCTCAAGCACCCTCTCCCCCCCCCCCCTCCCTCACGACCCCTCCATGTACCCCCTTGCCACAATCCGACTTCCCTAAATGACAAACACTTGGACAGGGTTGTTTCTTTTAATCAAGGACAATGACACACGTTGAACATTGCATGGTTCCTCCATGAATAGCACCCCTACCCCCGACTTACTCGAGCAATCCCCCCCCCCCCCCCAAAAAAAAGAAACGGAAACTAAAACAAGGCCCTCATCTCCTTTAAACCAACTGTCAGCCTGCATCCCTTCGCCCTCACCCCTCCTTCACACCCAGCTGCCCCCTCTCTCCCGATCACCCCAGCACAGGGAGCTTGTGTTTGAGTCTGTGTGTGTTCTCCGTTCGTGCTCTTTCATGTCTTGTTTCTGTGTCGAGTGCTTCCACATAAATCACGTGAATGTTCTCTGTCTGGACGTCATCCTAAATGTGAGGTTTCTATCTTCGGGCAGATCGATAGACAGACAGACATCTGTCCTCTGGTTTGGCTTCACAGTTACCTGTTCCAATTTTGGATTGCTTTCAGTTCATCTTATGAAGGACCTTGAAAGTCAATCAGATTACGATCGCAAATTGTTTTGCCACTCAGGATGATCTTGATGGATACCCCTCCAAATCTAGCCTGCCCTGTTCACATCCATCATGACATTCTGTTCTATGTCCATCGTCTGAGACCGGAGCTTAACTGTCTGTTTGATTTGCTGTTTTCGTTTGGCCGGTCGTCTGTCTTTAACCACTGTGGGGGCTCCGCTGGGCTGTTTCAGGACACTCATCTCTCAACCCTCCAGCTGGGATTTGATTACAAAATAAACGTTTTCCTCACAGCCCCCCCATCCCACTAAAACACAGCACAATATACCCTCAAGTTAGATACCGCCCTTAGACACACACACACACACCCTCGCAGAACTCCTGGAAAGTCCTCTCCCTCAGTAGTGTACGAGGCGACTCCCATAGAGCTGGAATTCGGGACTGGAAGGTAAATCTACTCAAACCATCTCCAACCATCTACCACTTTCACTCACCAGTGGGCCTGTTAGCATCAACAACCATGCCAGGCGGGGAAAGCCCTCCTCCCCACCCGACCCTACTGACTACTCTACCCAGAATTCCACAGTTGTCAGCCCCTCCAGGGTAGGGAGGTCAGGTGCCTGTCATTCAGAAACTGCTGCAATAATCTCCTCCCAGAGGTGTGGCCTGGCACGGCCGAGGGGTGTGATTGGTCGGTTGTGAGAGTTGGTAGCGAGTGAGTGGTCTCCTGTCCAATCCCCTGTCTGTGTGTGTCCCCCGTCCCGCCCCCTGCAGCCTACATCCACTCCAACCAGATCATGGGCTGGGGAGAGAAGGCCATTGAGATCCGCTCCGTGGAGACGGGACACCTCGACGGAGTTTTCATGCACAAGCGAGCTCAGCGACTGAAGTTCCTGTCGGAAAGGAACGACAAGGTTTGTGATTGCGCGCGGGCAGTGACATGCACACACGGGCGGACTCACACATGCACAGGAATGGACACACACACAGACTCACACTCATGCAAACATATCAGCCGAAGTTTACACAACACTTTCACCTTTTTCTTGTTTTACACTTGCCATCACACACACTGCAGACTGTTGAGACAAGAATTACCGGGGAGCTTGGAAACGATGTGCCAATTACAAACATCTGTGTGCTTCTTTGAGTAACAGATGCAAGTTAATAAGTTAATAAGCAGCTGGTCCAAAAGGAAGAGTAGGCAGTGAGTGGCCCTTGCTAACCCACCATTCTCCTTCCCTCTCCTTTTCTTTATTTCTCTTTCCCTCCCTCCCTATCTCCCTTCCTCTCTACCTCCCTCTCTCACTACCTCTCTCACTACCTCTGTCTCTACTTCCCTCTCTCTCTACCTCCCTCTCTCTCCAACAGGTGTTTTTTGCATCTGTTCGTTCCGGTGGCAGCAGCCAAGTCTTCTTCATGACCCTCAACAGAAGCTCCATGATGAACTGGTAACCCCCTCCTCTCCGGTTCATTTCCTTCATCCCACACCAGAGGAGGGGAGGGAAAGAATGAAGGAAGAACGGAAAAAGATGAGTGAACACATCAGACATTCGAATCAGAAGAAAAAATGCATTGGAGCCGTTGCTCATTTCCAACCTCCACCACCAGGGGTGCCAGAGAGCAACAGCCTCTCTCAAGTCAGCGTCCAGATGTTTGATATTTGACTGTAGTCTACTTACTTTCCTTGGATTACTGGGTTTCTTTTTTTTCCTTGGGTTAGGGGGACAGTTAACAGGACATGGTAGCATAAAAACCACATTGTTGGGTAGCCTAAACTTTGAACCTCCCATTTAAACCATGTTACTCTTATTTCTGGTGATTTCAGGTACGACCCGAATCCACAAATCCCGATGGTTTTGTTTGTTCACCAATATTACAACACAAGTGGTGCAGGACTCATCTAATACAGGATTAGGTCTTAAATACACAACATTTAATAACTTAACATATTATCACTTTTTTATTATTATTATTTGCATTTGACATCATTCAGTCTTTCTTTTTGTCAACTGTAGCAAGTCGTTTGCTACACATTGTAAAGGTTGAAAACCGTTGTGGAGATCTTCTGATTAATTTTCCGGCAGATATATGGTTTTGGTAATCTCAATGGAACCCTTGACTCAAGTTTACAAGGGGACATGATAGCAGTTGTAGACATATTTACACCAATTCACAATTAAGAAAAATTGGCTTGAATGCCATTGTGTTGCAGATTATTTTGTGCTCCACTGTCCTCACACATTTCTCCCAGCATCTTTTCCTTCTATTTTGCACATCTGTAAATACACACTATTCCGTTTGGAACAGCCTAACTCTACACGCACGACTGTGACAAGAAGTTTAAGACGGGAGTCCAGCTTCTCCCTGATCTGCCTGTAAATCTCTCCATTCCCCTGTAACTCGCTGGTGTGAGATGCTTCTCCTCAATGGGAATTGGCTGAACCGGGAAGCAGAAGCAGGGTTTGAGGAGGGCCGAAGCAGAAGCAGGGTTTGAGGAGGGCTGAACCAGGAAGTAGAAGCAGGGTTTGAGGAGGGCTGAACCAGGAAGTAGAAGCAGGGTTTGAGGAGGGCTGTGTGGCCAAAGCGTCCTCCTGTCCTGAACTCCATTTGAGGGATCTGCTTCTGTATATTTGCATGGCGACACTCTTACTGACACGTGGTTAGATCTGATCAGGATACAGCGCTCCTCCAACACTCAACTGCCATCACCAATTCAAACTAGCTTTAGAGGTGAAGCAACATCTATCACTCTCATCATAAAACTTTAAAAAAATAAAGTTTAGTCTAGGGATTGTGTCCAAAACTGTACTTAATCTGCCAAGAAAGTAAACCTATAGGAGAGGGTAGAGGAGTTTGTTCATGTGTTTACTAATCCAGTTTTGAAGAAAAAAAATAGATTATCTGGGACAATGAAAGTAGAGGGAGACTTCCATACCTCCGACCCCTGTGGCATCAGTGCTCAGAGAGGGGAGAAGGTTGAATAGAGGACATTTACAATAAGCAAATGAGCCTCGACCTGCAGGATGACCCACACAACCCTTAAAGATCTGAAAACACTGGAAGAAGACGGGGTCAAGGGGACCATGTACCATCTTGTCTCACTAATGTATGAAACCATACAGAAAAAGATTCATACTTCATTATGATATTATCTTATTGATTATTTAGAGAAAGACAGGACTTTATGTTCAAATTCTATTATAAAGCGTAGTTGTCTTTCTACAGAGTAGAGAAAAGTTTTAAGAATTTCTAAATATGTTTTTATTGTGGTTTGATTTGTATTTGTATTTCAATTTTTGTACGTATCAGACTGTGAACATGTATGAATGTGCGTGTGTGTGTGTGTGTGTGAGAGAGACTCGTCTTCCCAGCTAACAGAATTGGATTTTATTCCTCCACTGTTACGACTATAGCGTTTGGTGTGTGTGTGTGTGTTTGTGTGCGTGTGTGTCCTCCCGGTCTGAATCCCTGGGATCAATAAAACCCCGCCTCAGACTCATTAAGCACTCTGTCATATTCAGATGTACATGTCCCTTCCTTGTACAGCAACATATTTGATGAAGAAAAATGTCAACATTGTTTGGATGTTTTAAACTTGTAAAACATACAGTGCTATTCTACGATGTTGGACAAATTATTCATCCACACATCACCCTGACACATAAACACACATGCGCGCACACACACACACACATTCACTGTTCCACCAGTAAAAAAGAAAAAAAAAAGAAAAAAAAAGAAAACATCTAATCTGACCGTCTACGCAATTTCTGCTGTCTTGCTCTGTTGAAGGTCCATATAACTTCCATTGAGTGGTAGTAGCCTATGTAATTACATGTTCTTAATAAAAAAAATATCCAAATCACCATCAGTGTGCTTCTGGAGGCAGCTTTGTCACGTTTGACATTTAGTGTAGTTTGTCCAGTATGGCCAAAATGAACCTGGACATAGAACTGTGTTTGCCCCCAATCAACTCCAAGTAATCATTTGTCATGCCAAATCAGCTATCACATTATTTACAAGCTCTTATCTTCAGATGTTATCGTTAGGGACAGCAACAACGTGTAATATAGGATTGATAGATCATGTGATGATTGCAAATCATTTCCCCTTGTTTGTCTCCATACTCCTAAAAAGACAGTGCTGTTTTTCTAAATTAAAGTACAAGTTTAACACAGGCAACCGCTGACGTATTGCTCCGTAATTTCTTATGCGCACGCATGCATCCTTTTTTTTTAAGAATATGGTTTCACTGTAACTACAACTATGATATATACGCCCTTTTTATGTAGGCCTACCTGATTTTATTACCACGTTTAATGCATTTAGTGTGTTTTTCTGGAATAAATTAAGCACAAAGCATCTCCACAATACTTGATAATACAAGTTACAGCTGTATAGTATGTGTAGGCTATAGTAACAAACATAAAAACTGCACATCTTTTGTCAAACTCGATCTTATTTTATGGAGCATTTGTGCTAGAAATGTATCCTCTGATAAATAAGCAATCGATCCCATCTCTTTCATTGCATGTTGTGTAACTTGTTTCTATGCTCAACAATAAAGACGATCAGAAAGGACATAACGTCATACCAAAACGCAGTGCATTCACCGCATGTCAAACCGAACACTGTCGACAACCGGAACACTTAAAAGGCCCTCCTCCCTCTACGGATGCCGCAGTAAAATTGGTCGCGCCTGCGCATTTTTGGACCTCTTTTTCTTGCAAGGTAAGTGTAGCATGGCGCGTGTTTCTACCCATGAGCTAAAAGATAGAACTTGAGTTTAGTTTTGCATCAGTCAATAACCATATGTAATGGGTTGCGTAGTTGGTAGTGATCTAGAATTGCGCCGAAAAGCCTATAAGTAGTTTGTATTGTCCATGTAGGTTCGCAAGGGAGATGGGGTGTGGGTCCATGTTTTACATTCTGCTAGCTAACGCTCCGCTAGCTGTCCATCTAGCTAGCCAGAATGAATAACAGGCATGCATGAGGCCTTCCGCACGCTTGTTATTGGAAGTTTTTGTTACGTCGGCTTTTATTAGCGAAAGGTTGCCCGTTTTGTTGGTGTATGATTTGTCAGCCAAAAGTAGTGAGACCAGATGTTAACGTTACATTATTTAATTCGAATAGTTTTAGTTAAATAAACATTGCTCATTTCTCGTTAACTGGCCAGTAAGGCAGAAGCTGATCCAGCTGGTAAAGTTCGTTCACGGTAACGGCTTGAATTATGTAGCATATCTAGTCAAGTATTTTTTTATGGCTAACCACCTGACTTGAATATTCTTTTTCGGATTTAATAATACAACACGTGTCGCGTTTGCAGACCTTTGTGTTGATCCCATTAATTAGCTACTAGGCATTATACTTTTCCCGTCAGACCTCGCGCTCCAATTTTCATCTATTCCCTACGCAGAGCTGGCTAGAAGCTAGCTGGCTACTGTTTGTGGGTAACAATAGTCAGCAGCAACTTAGAAATCAACTACAGCTGGTTAGTAATAGTAAATTACAAGTTCAACATTAAAACCAGAGAAAACGGACTGTTTGCGCGGCTCATTACGAGCATGACAGATTAAATCAATGACTACGTTCGGTTAGCTCAAGCTAACTAGTTAGCAAATCGTGTTGCTGAGGAGGCCTTAAATTCCAACTTGGGTACACTTGTTTAAGTTTACCGCACCAAATGGCTTGCTAGCTAACGTGTGGTCTTTTTAAATGTCAATGTTTATTAAGTCAAAATGTATTTATTATTTTGCCGTTGCTTGAAGGGCACAACATAATTCCTAGTTTGGTGGAATTACGGGCCAAGCAGCCATCTGCATTTAGGCTGTTGTCGGCCACGACGAGCTTTCCGAGTTACATGAGCGGTAGCTATCACCAAGCCATATAGCGTTAAGAGCGGTTAGCACATCCATACTTGGGCTGGATGCAGTTGGTTTTACTCTCACTCTGCCACTGGCCTGTGGCCTTAACGTTAGCCCCAGTGACGATATGGACCTAAGTGCTAAGTATATCTCAGTGCTGATTAAGGTCTAGCTGGCAGCAATAATGCGACAAGTTTAGCCAGCTAGCTTACCACGTTACCTACGTATCACGAACGAAACTTTTGGCTGGGCCAAAATCAAGACACGTGGATAGGGCGTAGGATCAGCCTAGCAGACCTGACTCCGCATTGTCGCGCAAGAGATTGTAATTGTTGATAATTTACTTAAAACTGTCAGCGCATTGGCAATTGTAACGAACATCGTGGCTTTGTATACAAGCGGACTAACTTTGAAATGACTGTAGTTGGACATTTTTTTCCTGTAATTTTAATGCAAAAAATAGATCAAGTGTATACATTGTTAATGGGGGTTTGATCCCATTCAGGTCGGTTTGACTCATCCCCTCTCCCTGTGTACAGTGCCCCTAACCCATCGCACCATGGCAGATCCTGATCTTGACTTCTCCACTGCCGAATCCGGCGCCTCCGCCACCTTCCCCCTTCAGTGCTCCAGCTTGCGCAAGAACGGCTTCGTTGTGCTGAAGGGACGTCCCTGCAAGATCGTCGAGATGTCCACCTCCAAGACCGGCAAGCATGGACACGCCAAGGTATCGGAATCGGCCAGGGCTACTTGACATGTTTTTAAGCTAGTACTAGCCGTGTTCGCCATATCAACATCGTCGTAGGATGCTGATTTTTTTAATGGAAGTAAATCGGTGACATCATGTTTTGAATTTAAAAGGCATTGAATACTTAATTTTGAAATGACCAAAACCGAATTCTCATGAATATATTTCTATGTAAATAGGTTGCTCAAATTCGAGCTTAAAAAATTAAAACTCCCAAAATGCGATCGTATCAAATTCAAGCAGAAAAATGTCGACCTTAAAAAAAAATTCTAATTGTAACATCCGAAATACCAAGGATAAGTAGAGAAATGGAGCAACACAGAACGCATGATGACTACCAGAGTCCAATGTGATTAAATAATGCATTAAGGCTCGGTTGCTCTATCTATCCTTGGTATCCCGGATGATGCAATCAAATACAGCTCGAATTTTTGGGGTGCTCGAATTGGAGCGACCTGAGTTATTTTACATTGAAACATATTCTTATGAGTATTCGGTCTTGTTTAAATTTCAATATCAAGTATTCAATGCCTTTTTAAAATTCAAAACATTGTTGCTGATTTGCTTCCATAGTTTTCATCTCTACCAAAGAGTATAGAAGCACTTAATATAAGTTATTTGTCTCTACCCCCATACGTGTCAGTTACAGTGTTGCCATGGAAGTGTCCCATTGTTCTAATGGATGGCAGAGTAAATTGTAGCCTAAGCGGTCCCATTATCGTCCACCTAGCTCCACGCTCGTCAGAAATTGTACGAAAATTTCAATATAATACAACTTAAAAACGTTAAGTCACAGCATTGTACTTTAATATATAGATGCACATCTATATTATAACATTCTGGTTTTGAAATCAAATAGGTATATGTAGAGAAATGTATTTTCCTAATTTTAGCAGTTAGCGAGGTGGTCCCCATTATCGTCTGTCCAATCACTTTCAATAGAGAAAAGTCAAGTTTGACACTGCGGAAGGTTCAAATCTCAAATGCTGTAATTTGGTGTACAGCAATATAAGGTGTGCACAATCGATGAGTTGTTTTCTTTCGTTGCTGCTGCATAGCTTTAAGAAATTAACCGAAGAAAAAGGTCGTGGACGATAATGGGGTCTGGAACATTGGCGTTTGAATGGACGATAATGGGGCCGCTCACTCTAGTGGTGAGGCATTTTTCATTCGAGCACAGCTAGGTGTGCTGTCCTGCGGATTTCAGCACGTTGGAAATGTCTCGACCATTTGGCTTGTTTGATCGGAACTACCTGTTGTGTAATGAAACATGGTCCTGTCTATTGGCATGTCATTAGTTGACATGTCCAGGCCCTGTGAAACAATTGTCTTCTCCCCCCCCCCCCTCCCCCACTCTAGGTGAATCTGGTGGGAATTGATATCTTCACCAATAAGAAGTATGAGGACATGTGCCCCTCCACCCACAACATGGATGTGCCTAACGTCAAGAGGGTTGAGTTATTGGTGAGTTGTCATTTAACGTGTTCCCTCAAGTGTGATCTTCAGATTACATTTTGTAAATGGTAAAAAATAGGAAATAGGTCAAAAGGTGGGAACCTACTCTATAATAAGTGAGTCCCACCACCTCAAAAACATTTGCACAACATCGGCAAAAAAAAATTGGCCTGTGTTCTGCAGTATTAAGGAAGGGAATGAGATGGACCAGATTGGGGTTTCCTGATGCAAGGGGGTCCTGTTAGTAATTGCACACCTGCCAGGGAGATCTTTGGTTGTTGTTTTGATTATTACTACGCCTAAAGCATTCTGGGCCTTAGACAGACACCAAGGGCATGTTCCATAAAGACTGCTAAAAAAAACAGGATAATAAGTCCCAAACCCAACTTGAATGAACCTAACAAGTCAGTCAAGACTGAAGCGGTTCATTAAAGGCCAATTCTAATTCACGCAATCCGACTAATTCAAGTCAGATTCAAGATGAGAGATTCAAGAAAGAATTGCGGGTGCACCCTATTAAGCCACATGACTGGTTAAAACATGGATCATATTAATCCACCACAGCAAAACGCAATGTTCTCGACCACGTTACTTCTTTCTGAAAGAACAATCTTGTTAAGCCAGGAACAATGACGGCTCATCCACCACCTCATTCAAATAAAATGACATGCCATGCACGATGGGCTATGTAGGGTCTATTTCTTTTTTTATAGACCTTACTTTATTGATTAAAAATAGAACACACCCTCTAAACACATCTAAATTGACTTGTGACATCACACCAGTAAGTCCATGGTGAGTGATAGTTTTCCCGTTGGGTCAGTGTTACAGGAACGTCTGGTTAAGGAACAACACGTGCTGACAGTTAGTTGCCATCGTAGCTGAGTTTGAGCTACGTTGATGGAACCAAATGAACTGGAAATGAGTCGGACTATCTGCCATAAACCTGGCTTATTTGGTAAATGCGCTTATTGGAACAGGGCCCAGTTCTAATAGTTTCAGATGGGATGCTGTTTAATTCAGAGTTGGTGTCAGTTGGCGCTGCATTCTCAACATGACGTGTTTAGTTGGTAGGACATGCTCAGGTTTTCTTATTTTCTAATGTGTCACTCAATGTAAAGTGTTGTAGATTTAGTTCATGTAATAACATTAACATATTTGATATATATGCAGCACTGACCATTGTCAGCATGTTAGATTTTTTCCACTAAAATATTGGTGTAATTTCTAAGCCGTGTGTTTTGTAATTGAAGCTAATTGCATCCTTGCAACCAGAGGGCCACTTCCAAATGAGTCAGCTGTTGACTACAGAGATGTTTTGGTGTTTCCACGCCGGTATTTTGTTCAGAAACACCATGCTGTTCCCTCTCACACACAGCTGGTCAACATCACCGAAAAATACATGAGCCTCATGGCCGACAACGGAGACGTGCGGGAGGACCTGCGCATCCCTGATGGAGATCTGGGCAAGGAGATTGAAGCCAAGTTCAAAGAAGGAGATGAACTCTTGGTGAGTTGGCAGTGGCTGGCGTTAGCCACATTACTCATGGTTAAAGGGGTCTTGTTTGTGTGGGTATGCGTGTTTGTGACACCGTCTCAACCTCACGTGACCACCTGTGAAAGCTGTCATTCAGGAACAATTTACTGCAGATTCAATTAGTCTCTTGAAAATGACTTAAGAGGCACAACTTAAATTGGTGCATTAAAAGTTGCTATTGTTACTTTGGGATATTATTTGTTTGGGCGCGGGAGAGGGGATGGGCTGGTCAATTATCCATGTAGTCAATCATGTCACCTAGTGCAGTGGTTCTCAATCCTGGTCCTCGGGACCCCCTGCCCTGCATGTTTTAGATATTTCCCTGCTCCAACACAGCCGATTCAAGGCAGGGCAGGGGGTCCCGAGGACCAGGATTAAGAACCACTGACCTAGTGTACGTTTTCGACCCGGCACAATGCCACAGACATCACAAACCTCTGGATAAATGACTAATCTCTGCTAAATGACTAAATGGAACCAATCTTTTTGTCCGCAGGTTTCCGTGCTGTCTGCCATGGGGGAAGAGTGTGCCGTGGCAGTCAAATCCACCCCTGGCAAATAGGCAGACTCTATTGGCTGCTCAGGCAACAAGCTCCACCCTCAACCAGTCTCTTGCATTCTTATTGGTTCTGTCACCAAAGCGACGGCCTTCACAGACAACCTCAATCATTCTGTGTGATAATTCCCTTGGTTTTGTTTTTGTCTCCAATGCTGTCAGGACTGACCCACTGCAGCTTGCTGCGTGGCATTCTGCCGGATCACTGAGGTTTTGTTTAGTAACAATCTACTTTATAAAAAAACTTAAAATTGATTCTTTCTGACTTCTTCCTCATTCCTCTGTTATTTTTGCCTTCAAAATGTTAGTCTCGATACTCACATTCCTGAATGTCTAAATAATGGGATCCAGCTTTTTGTATGATTCATTTTTTTATATATATTCTTTAAATTGAATATAGCAGGTTTAATGCCTTCAGGGGGAAGGTGGGGATGGGGCTGTGCTGGTTTGTTATGGATGAGGCTAGGGAAAGCCGTCCCTTTCAGTGACACTGAGCTCCGATTAGGTTTTAAGTTTGTCCACCTTTGGCTGCCATACTGCTTCCAACATGGCTGCCACTCTGGCACCAAAGGGAATCGGATCAATTTCCTCTTGCCTTCCCACAAGCGCAGGATTGCAGGTGACTAGCACTTACCCCAACATTTCAATTCTTAAGACTCCATTTGATTTTTTCGTATGGAAAACGGCAACAAACTTCAGTAATTTTCCTCTCAGCCAGTCTGTGTAGAAGTCGGATGGGTGCGAGGAGCCCTGTGCGCTTACCTGTTACCATGGCAGCCAGGTCTTGAAACTGCGGCCCTGGTCATCCCAATATAGAATAAAGTGTCTTGAGGCTTGTGTGTAGCGGAGTGGGGCCTCCAGAATGTTCTAGAGGCCAGTTTGCAGTGGGGTTTGTGTGAGGCTCGATCAGGGAGGATGGGGGAGAGGAGGGTTGGTGAAGTTGCAAACTATTTTGTTCACACGAGGCCTTTGTCACCTGACTGGAGATGGCAAAAACAAATAAAGTTCAAACTAATGGAAATCCGTTGTGGTGTTTTTGTCCCCGTCACCCCCGTCTTAGTGTATATCAATGACAGGCGTTTGAATGTTTTTGAAGTTAGTAGTACGTATCGTCAATAAGGCATGGTGGTTGGAAGATTGTATTGGAACTAACAAGTTCCTGTCAGTGTAGAGACCAGATGCGACCACACCCTGACACGAAAGCGACAAACACAGATGGCACACCTTCCCCAGCGCGCATTCCTTTCAACTTACTGTTCTGAAATGCATACCAAGGGGTTATGGGTCCCCACATTTCATTTTGACGCGCACCTCAACCTTATTCTTGTCGGTGGGAATGTAGCTATAAGCATGGTACAAAGGTTTTATTAATATTTAGCCTACGGCCCGTAAGCCATTGTAGTAATTAGTTTGTCCATGCCGCTGTAGTTGCGTGTTTACACAGTATGGACATGCTTGTTAATTGTTAGACAAGCCATTAGTAAAGCTGTTTTCCCCGCTCAACCCGTTTAGCGACCGTTTCTGCTGATGCTGTCAATTATTGACTAACTGCGTGTGTTGAACACAGCTGGCCTTGGACTTAAAGGGGCAATTGACTGCAAAACCGATTTTACCTTGTCATTGTTGAAAAACGACAGTTCGGAAGGTAAACTGAACATACCGTGAATATCAAAGTCTATTGACACCTCTATCCCATTCAAATCTCAAAAAGAAAAAATTTGGCTGTAAAACGCTAGCTTTTCAACAAAGCCACCGGTCCTACGTAGGACCGGTGATCGCCCTCTTATTGGCTCTGGTCTGTATCTTTGTCACGCCCCAGAATTTACATCCAGACCAGCCAGAGGTAGCGTCTATCTCCGATACTAGTTTAGCTGCGCGCTGCTCTGTGTAGGCTACTTATAAGGAATTACAAAGAAGAACGTTTTGAATTATAACAAGGATATTGATTATGGACCACGGTCGTAAATGCTGTGTTCCAGGCTGTACAGGGAAGGCTAACACTTACAGTCTTCCCAAGGAGCCAAACATTCAACAGGCATGGCTGCTGTTGTCTATGAGAAGATCCAGGCGAAGTTCGACACTCAATCATTCATTTGCTCTGAACATTTCACCCAAGACAGTTTTGACAACCTTGGACAATTTCAAGCAGGATATGCTAGGAAACTGAACCTGGAAAGAGGTGCTGTTCCAACCGTATGCTCATTGCAACCGCAAGCTATAAGGACAGTAAGATGTTGTGCTAACAGTTATTAGCAATGCTAACGTTTCCTGTATATAGCATACCAGGTAGAATGCTAAATACGTTTCTACACACATCAAATGACTCTAGCTAGACTAGCTGTAGTCGGCATTAGAAGGGAAGCTTCCGAAAAATAGCCAGAATACGAACTGCAGTCTGGCTTATTGCTAACGCCTGTCTAGATAATCTATTTGAAAGAACTGGAGAAAGGCAGGTTTTAGATACAGGATACATTAGCATTGCTAGTAACTGTTACTAGTAACACCTAGACTGTAGGCATGTAAACAAGTTTAGCTTGCTAGTTAATGCAAGAGCATAGAATGTGTAATAATTTAGCCTAGTTTATTGGCAATGGGGCTAACGTTGATTCATGTTCCTGACTGTGTTTCATTCAAATAAATAACCTGTGTAATGAAAATCTACAATTCACGATGAATGTTTGTCCAGATCTTTGTCATGTTATTTTACAGCAAGATATCTAGAGCTAGCCTAGCTAGCTAACTGAAGCCGAGTAGAATCACGATTGCAACAACGTTTGGTTGCTAAGCTGTAGCCTAATGTTCTACCCACCTAAGTCAATCCAGTTTGCTTCAACAACAGAAGTGGAAACAAGTAATGTTATCATTTCAAATGTTATATAGTCAATCTGTTGAAAACAGTGTTGTGTAGACACAATAGATTTATTTGCGCGTTTTTATTTCAAGTCTCCAACTTCAGTGTTTCAGCGAGTGCTGCTGTTGGCCGTGTTGCGTTTTTGCTCCCAGCTTCACTCGTTGATAACCAACCAATCAGCGCGCAGCTTATCTAAATATTAATGAGCATACCATAAAAGGAGAAAAGCTAGTGTTTTTTCCCGGGAACATTTCAGACGATCTGTAAGAGGGCATAGAACAGCACCCGGGCCATTTTCAACCCAACCAATGTTACATACCCTATTCGGAGACCTTAAGGAACAGTGTGAAATACCCCAAAAAAACAGTCAATTGCCCCTTTAAAATAGCCTACCCTATCATGTTGGGGGGGTCTGTAATTTTGAACTGTTGGTATAGTGAAATAAAAGGAAGACCTATATTTTTAGATTAAAAACGCATTTGGACATTTCTGATATACCAATTTAATTTAAATAAATCGTGGTCTGATAATTACTAGGTAGCCTGTCTACCTTAAAACGCATGTCAGTCAAGCTTAACTTAACTAAGTTAGGCTACAGCTTCAATGCATATAGTGGCAATATTATTTGAGTTATCTTGCAATAAAGTAGACTTATGTCACAACGAAAAATGATGTAATGTTTAGTTAAATCTATTAAATGTTACCTTTTCTGTTCGATAGCTCTAATTGGTTCACACTCCAAAATTGTAGGTGGCGGTAATGCACCGTAATGCTGGTTGCCAGCCGCCACTACACAAAACAAGAACACCACCGACGCAATTTCCTTTTTCCGCCACCCGCTCACCATGGCACCGGTAAGTGAAAAGAGTCCTGCTAATACATCGTTTAATCAACATTTACGCGATGTCCTATCGTACAAGATATATATTATATTTCATAACATCAACCTAAAGCCCTGTGTATTGAAATTGAATGATTGAATGTCAAAAATACTTGAATACATTCCTAAACTCTGAAGGCTACATTGCTACCCTAGAGAGCTAGCTCTATACTATATACACGTGGTCTATTGGCTAGCTAGAAGCTATGCAAACTGCATTAGTAATTCAGACAAATACTTTTGGCCTATAGCTGAAACAAAAGAAACAGACCGTCGTCAGGAAATCAAAGAAGGGGGCTTCATGGAAGTTTACCCTGGACCTGACTCACCCGGTGGAGGACGGTATTTTGGACTCGGCCAACTTTGTAAGTCACTTCGCCACAGTAAACCATTGCTCCAATAATAACACAGTAAACTTTTACAATGACCCTATGTGAACATGTCGAAATGATCAGCACCTCATAATTTGACCCTAATTATCTGCTCATACCGATGGTGTCCGAACTAAACTGCATCCCTAATGCTGATTTTGGACTAGGGTCACCTTCCCTAGTGCAAACCCTAGGGTTATCTTCCCTAGTGTGTCATTGTGTTCTATCCAACAGGAAACCTTCCTCAAAGAAAGGGTGAAGGTCAATGGCAAAACCGGAAACCTGGGTAATGTAGTTCAGATTGGCCGAATGAAGAACAAGATCAATGTGACATCCAAGAAGCAGTTCTCGAAAAGGTGAGGATCAACCAAATCATTAAACTATGTCCCCACATGAGTGCATCTAGGAAAGTCGTAAAAAAATAAGTTAGATCTGCACTTCTGATCCTTGATCTTCTGCGGCACTGTATCTTCTATTTGTACATCGCATTGGACAAAACCGTCTACCAAATGGATTAAATGCAGTTACCCATCTACGGTCTTCCGATAACATTATCATTCCTCTTCCACCACTCTCATTCCACCATTGGCCAACAGATATCTGAAGTATCTAACCAAGAAGTACCTGAAGAAGAACAACCTTCGTGATTGGCTGAGAGTGGTAGCGTCTGATAAGGAGACTTATGAGCTGCGCTACTTCCAGATCAGCCAGGAAGACGAAGAGTCTGATGCAGACGAATAGAACTCCACCCACAGTCGAGCCCTCTCACATAAGGACTCCTCCCATTGGTACTCTGCACACAGCAGTGTCCCGAGTTGGCGAGTTGGGTGCAGAATGACTGTGGCTCTAGACGTCCATGTCTGGTGTCTCTAAACTGAAACAGGTTTGCATCGAGAGATGGAGTGAATAAATGAAAATAATTCAACAACTTCTTTTGTCTTTTTTTTTGTCATGTATGAGTTGTCATGAACTCTTTTTTGTCGTTGTTGATAGTTTTCATTTATGGGCCGTCAAGAGTTGTAGGGAAAGGCGGAATTTCCCTGTGGCAGGTTGACTCAGCTCATGTTGTTTATTAGTTGCCCACTAGGTGTCCTCAGAGGATCATCTGTGGTTCAGACCTGGCTCATGACGGGTACCAACAGTCGTTTTTGACAAACTTGCGGAAAAGGATCATAGGTTGTCCACTTAGATCTGGGAATCTAATATAACTTTTCACTCAACCCCTGAACAGAGCAGTCCACTAACTAGTATCTTTTAAGTTTGAGTTCTTTGAATCGGGGTTGGGACGTCAGTCCTTTCACAGAAGCTCTCGTTGCAATAAGTGCCTCACTTAAGAAAAGACACTGAGAGCAGCAAAGAGGAATATGTGCGATGAAACGATAGTGAGAACCTCTACTTTGTAAGGGCATACTTTCAACCATCTCTCAGACAGGACTGGCAGGTCCTCTTGATCATTACCATGTTTTTTCTACCATGTTATATTTGGAGTTCCAATAAACGTTTAAGATGAATTCCTTCAGGACATTTTCCTGGTACTGCTCCCAGTCTTTCATCAGTGTGTGGACCACGATATCTACAGCTCCCTGCCCAGACTGCAGCGGCCAGGTGTGTGTGTGTGTCTGGATGAACTCCCACTATCGCATCTGCACCTGATCAGCTGTATCTCCTCAAGAATGCCCGTTCTCCCCCTCACCCTGAGAGAGCCAAGAACTGTCCTCGGTTTCTGTGTGTGTGTGAGAGAGAGAGATGGGATGTTTGCCTTTTCTGTCTCATCCAGACACCGTGTGTCTGAATTCCAAGTGGGTGCACTGTCTATCCCCAGTGTATGGGGATGCTTCTCACCAGTCTTGGCTCACACTCCCTTGACCACAAATTGGTAATATGAACCACCTATCAGATTCCAACAACAATACCCTCATCCCAGTCTACCGTCACTCCAGCCTAACCCAGCGGCTGTGCTGCCGTCCAGCTGAGTGTCGAGGGGGCGCGGAGAAGCCCAGGTGAGGGCGAGGGGACATCCTCCTGGTTGGGAGACGCCAGACACAGTGTTTATAAACTATGCCAGAGTTATCTCCTCTGGACATAAACACCCAGGCTGATGACTGGAGTTAGCCAACGACCCTCCCCTGTGTTGACACCCAGCTGTCAGGTTCTCAGGGTGTTGCTGCCGTAGTTTGATCAGGGTTTTACTCTGAGGTCTCTAGAACTTTCCCTCGGTCAACCAGATGACTGCACACAGACTCAGTCTTTGGGCAATGAATTATATATTTGCCACTGATCACATGGACCTACCCTTGAATAATTAAGCCTGCTCCCATCAGCCTTTCCCTCTCCCCTTCCTCCTGGTTCAGACCCTGCTCGCTTGTGTGTTCTCCTCAGAGAACATGGAAACCAGCTAATAAGTAAGTGTTTGAATATGTCCTGATATATAAATACATATTTGTTTGTTTGCGTGTCAGGAAATAGGTCTTTGACCGTTTTTAAGTGTATGCTTCCTTCTGTGTTTAACTTTTCTACCTTGACCAGAGGGGCCTTGTTTTGCTACCTTTGGATATCTGAGAGCATACTTATTTCAGTCGTCTTTCTTAGACGTACTTATTCAAATCAAACTACTTATGTTGTCACTTATGTTGGCCGGTGTGTAGGTTTATGCTGTAGAGATTCCGTTGGTGTTCTGCCGTAGTAGGAGTTTTCCGTTGTGAAAGGTGATCTGTGGTGTGTATCAATGTTTTAACGTGGGAGTCTCGCTCCGGCGATGGAGGAGAAAGCCCGATGTGTCGACGTATCTGTGTCCCTCGGTCATCACCCGGGTTGGGCCACTTCCCTCAACATCGACGTTCAAAAAGCTGCTTCTTGTTGCTTCACATTGCTACGACTTTGTTCCTCGTCTGTTTTGTTCCTCCTATTCAGTTTGCAATTTCTTTTTCGTTCAGGAATCACTTGGTGCTGGGACTGTGGACTGTGAAGGAGCCATGGACACCTTTTGACCGAGAGAGAGAGGGAGAGAGAGAGGGACAGAGAGAGGGAGAGAGAGAGAGGGAGAGAGTGAGGGAGAGAGAGAGACACCCTCACAGACGGCTCAGAATGAGAGAAGAAGAGTAGCTGACAGAAGTAGATGAACCAAAGGAGCACAAAAGCAGACCAAAAAAACAACAAAGTTAGCTGCCAGCGCCCGTTGCCGTGGTAATGGCGGGCTGGTTGGGGCGTGTGTCGTGGGGGGATGCGTGGTATGGCCTCTACTCCCGTGTCCTCCGCACCAAGCCCATCGGGGTCATGGGTCAGGGGTCAGATATCACGGAGCTCACGGAGGGGGCAGGGGCGGGGCTGGCCAAGGTCCTGACAACCGTAGACCTGGTGTCGCTAGGCGTGGGGAGCTGTGTTGGCACGGGCATGTACGTGGTTGCTGGGTTGGTTGCCAAGGCGATGGCTGGGCCCGGCGTCATCCTGTCCTTTTGTATTGCAGCGTTTGCCTCCATCTTGTCAGGTAAGACACACACAAACTCACACGCAAGCCTACCCACACACATATGCTGACACACACACACAAAGAACTGCATTACTCAAACATTTGAGTTTCTAGTAAACGGTGACTCTCCTCCAGGAGTGTGTTATGCAGAGTTTGGGGTGCGTGTGCCCAAGACCACAGGCTCCGCCTACACTTACAGCTATGTGACAGTGGGCGAGTGTGTGGCGTTTTTCATTGGTTGGAACCTGATCCTGGAGTACCTGATTGGCACAGCCGCGGGGGCGTCGGCCCTCAGCAGTATGTTTGACTCTCTGGCCAATCACAGCATCAGCAACTACATGATAACTCACCTGGGCACGCTTCGAGGACTGGGTGGGTAGCCACTCCCCTAGGAACTGTGTGAGTGTGTGTGTAAGTGTGTGTGTGTGAGTGTGTGTGAGCGTACGTGTGTGTGCCTGAGCATGTGTGAGCGTGTGTGTCAGTGTGTGTGTGTCGTCTAACCCAGGTGTGCCTCTGTCACAGGTAAAGGGGAGGAGTCCTACCCAGACCTGCTGGCCCTGCTGATATCCCTGGTCGTCACGGTGATCATAGTGCTGGGGGTACGTAACACGGTGGGCTTCAACAACGTTCTGAACGTTGTCAACATGGTGGTCTGGGTCTTCATCATCATTGCCGGACTGTTCTTCGTTTCCGCCGGCAACTGGGAAGGAGGCCGGTTCCTTCCTTACGGCTGGTCAGGGGTGAGACTTCCCCTCTTCCTCCTCCCTCTCTTCCTGTGCAGGTGATGCAGGGAGCGTAACCGCGGTAACCACCCCCTGTGCAGCTGACGCAGGGAGCGCCACCGTGGTAACCTCCCCCTATGCAGTTTGATGCAGGGAGCGTAACCATGGTAACCTCCCGCTGTGCAGGTGATGCAGGGAGCGTAACCATGGTAACCTCCCGCTGTGCAGGTGATGCAGAGAGCGTAACCATGGTAACCTCCCCCTGTGCAGGTGATGCATGGAGCAGCCACTTGTTTCTACGCCTTCATCGGCTTTGACATCATCGCCACGACGGGGGAGGAGGCCAAGAACCCGAACACGTCCATCCCCTACGCCATCACCGCCTCGCTCATCACCTGCCTCACTGCCTACGTCTCCGTGAGCATCATCGTCTTACGTTCTGGGGTGGGGAGGGGGGGCAAAACGTGTCAGAATGGGCTGCTTGTCATCAGCCATCTGTCTCTCACCCCTCTCTCCTTCCTCCCTTATCATCTCTCCTCCCTCCCTCACTCCCCCTCCCCTTCACCTCTCCGCCCCCCCCCCCCCCTCCCCCCCCCAGGTGAGTGTGATCCTGACTCTGATGGTCCCGTCTGATCTGATCGATGGCTCCGCTCCCCTGATGGAGATGTTTGCGGTCCACGGCTTCCTGGCTGGTAAATACGTGGTGGCGGTGGGCTCCATCGCAGGACTGACCGTGTCTCTGCTGGGCTCCCTCTTCCCCATGCCCAGAGTCATCTACGCCATGGCCAGAGACGGGCTGCTCTTCAGGTCTCAAACACACCCACCCACACACACACACTAACATACACAGACACACACCAACACACACTCACACAGAAACACGTGTGTGTGCGTGTGCGTCCCAGGTTCTTGGCCCACGTGTCTCCGCTCACACACACGCCGGTGGCGGCGTGTGTGGTGTCTGGTTGCCTGGCAGCAGTGATGTCCCTGCTGGTGAGCCTGAGGGATCTGATAGAGATGATGTCCATTGGCACCCTGCTGGCCTACACCCTGGTGAGCGTCTGCATCCTTCTGCTACGCTACCAGCCCGACACACACATCGACACGCACCACTTCCTGTCCCCGGAGGGCGACGACGAGGGGCCCACGGAGAAGGAAGGCGTTCTGGCCGAAAACACCGACGGAGCCACGCCCACTAACGATGACCAGATGCTGATTGACGACCCCGACGGCTCCTCTTATCACGCGGGGGGGGCGGGCGGCGAGGCCGACGGGTCAGACTTCCACAGCGGCCCGTCCTCCCTGCTGAAGAGGATTCTGGGTAATCACTACTACCCCCTGCGCGTGAGGCTGGGGGTCCCTGATGCCTCGGCCCGCCCCACGCCAGCCTCGGGGCGCACTGTGACGCGCTGCACCCTCCTCCTCTTCCTCCTCTCCTTCCTCCTCTGGGCCATCATCATCTTCGGCGTGGAGCGAGGGGTCGGCGCCGGCGCGGCGGTGGCAGGCCTGGTCGCGGCCGCGTTGGCCTGCGCCATGGCGACGCTGCTGGTGATGATCCTGCGACAGCCGCAGAGTGGGCAGATCCTTCCCTACATGGCGCCGTGCGTGCCGTTTGTCCCCGTGGCGGCCATCTTGGTGAACTCGTACCTCATGCTCAAGTTGTCCCCCCTCACCTGGGCCAGGTTCGCTGTCTGGTGCTCTATAGGTCAGTATCACAACTGGGAGGGAGGGAGGGAGGGAAAAGGAGAGGGACATTTCCCTCTTTCTGAGCAACAGTTGCTATGCAAAGCAACATGTGTCTGGCTATGTCTCCCCAGGTGTGCTGATCTATGGTTGCTATGGGATATGGCACAGCTCTTTGGAACTCAGCGCCAAAGAGGAGGAGGCTCACGCCAGCACCTACCAGCGCTATGACGACCACCTCGACGACAACTTCACCCCCGACGATGACCTGTACCCCAACGACAACCAGGAAGATGGACAGTACCAGGGCTGGTCCGCGCCCGAAGAGAGAGGTCACCATTACCAACTTTCAAACCAGAACCAGGGAGCCGATCAATCCGAGAACCAAGATGGAGACCAGTACCAGCACGATTCAGAGTACCAGAACCAGTACGAGGAGGGCTCCGAGCATGGGTACCAGTCAGGACCAGCAGGTCAGTACTCATCTGGAAGGTCTGGGGGACGAGCCAATCCTGGCTTCGATCCACAGGAAGGGGAGTACTAACTACCTGAGACACACACCACTTCCTGTTTACTGAATGCTCTCATGCACACCTGGCTGTAGCTGACCTCACTAAATGAACAACCTGATTGTGAGTTAATGAAGCGAAAGACTAATACTATTGTATATATAAAATAGTATAATATAATTTATGCATAGTCATTATATGATACAATTACAGAACTCTGTCCAGAGCATCATAACTGGTAATGTGCTCTCTGAATGAGATCAAGACCATTTAAAACAGATTAAACATTTTTGGGTTTGTAGTTGACTATGTTTTTGTGATATAAATTATGGCGAGAGAGTACATGAATGTATTATAATAAAAATTCTGTATTGTCAGACAGTGTGAAATGTGTGATTGCAGAAAGTGAGTGATTTGAGTTTTTTGATCTAATAAAAAATATATAGAAACCTTTTATTGTCACATTTCATCATCATGTTAACAAAATTTGTATTTGATAGTTCTTGGTTGTAGAAGGTATATTTCATGCTTTAAGTATGATGACAAAATCAGTCGACTGGCTGAGGATCTGGGATGTCACTATCCAATTTCCTGTTTGTCTGGCAGGAAGTGAGGTCATCGTCAAGTCACGGTCATGCTGAGCAATGTGTTCAAGGATTCAAAAGGATAACAATCAGGAAACGGGCACTTTTAGATATGCATACAGTATAAACCATAAACTTCAGATACAGTATGCACACTGTATACTTTACAAATCAACTTTAGATTTGCACACTGCGTACTATAAAAGTAGATTTCAGATCTGGAAAGACTGTGTACTATGTAACTCAGAAGAGGCAGACATTGGCTGTGCAGTGGGTGGAGTCACGTCGTCACACGTGTGCGATCTTGGCGTGATTTTCCGTGGCGGAGAGGGGGGTGGATGTGGCGGAAGCCCCCTGTCTGGAGTAGTAGAAACTGTTCTCCCTTCGCTGGAGGGTCGAGGAGTCGTCGCCATGACAGCAGAGAATCATGGCTCCGCCGAGGAGACAAAGGGCGGAGCCCACCCATCCGGCGTAGAGCGACCCGCCGAACGACATCAGGCCTTCGTCGTGGTGGGCACCAATGGGAAACCAGACGGTTGACACAATCCCACAAACAGCTGGGCGCGGAGGGGAGGGGAGGGGGAGAGGAGGGCAGAGGGAGAGAGAGGAGGGAGGAGGGAGAGAGAGGAGGGAGAGAGAGGAGGGAGGAGGGAGAGAGAGGAGGGCGGAGGGAGAGAGAGGAGGGCGGAGGCAGAGAGGGATATAAGTCACGAGGACATGTGATAGCTCTGTGTGTGTGAATGTGTCTCTGTCTGTATGTGTGTGTGTGCGAGTGTGTGTGTGCGTGTGTGTGTGCGTTCCACAGCTGCAGCTCTCTCTCTCTCTCTGGCCGCTGACAGACAGGCACTACCTGTCTTGCCCAACACAGGAAGCATGAGACCAGAGAGATGAACCCTCACCCTCCTTCCTCTGACTCTCGCTGCTTGTCAGGAGAACAGACCAGAACTGGCTCCTAACTGGGTTAGGAGTATAAAAGTCATACTATATGCTAGGTTCCCTTAAGGGATGAACACAAATGAAGGTGTTTATGTATCCATCCTATTTGAGTTAACAATACACAGTATCACCTTTCGCTTTCTCCCTCTGTGTGTGTGTGTCTTACCCACCCATGATCAAGATGAGTGCCCCACCAATCATGGCACGGCGATGTTTGACGCGTGGCGTCTCGTTCTCTAACCTCACGCATGGCATCGCCATCATCACCAGCGCGAGGGCAGGAAGCCCCAGCAGGCACGCGCAGATCATCAATGCGCGAGAGGTTTGGACATAAGCTGAGAAAGAGGATGCAACAGTATTACTGTTGTTCCAGTCCAACTCTGCCTGTTTTCTCTCTTTTTTTTACAGTCACACACGGCGTTAGATACGGAGTTGGAGAGAGGGATGGAGAATGAGGTGCTATAGAAAGACGTTTATCTCACCTGGTAAAGTTAAGATCTGATTGAGGGTCACACAGTGGTAAAGCGCAGGGGAGATGACGCATTCTGCCCAGAGACCCCTCGAGCCCAGCTCATCCATGCGCATGCAGGTCGCGACGGTGTAATCACAGGTGCGCACCCAGTCATTGGTTGCGGTGGCGATGATAATACCGACCCAGCCCGCACAACTCACCGCGCTGCCGCTAACTTGACTGAAGAAATGCACCATGGTAGTCCTTTGCGCACAACCAAACAAAATATTGTATGTTTGTTATTTAAGTTAATGTCAGTAAAAAGTGGTGATAATCCGAATCAATTAATACAGAAGAGTAAAATCTAATTGACTAATTTCAAAAGAAATGTATTGTATTTCTTGTATTGTATTTCCCTTGGCGATAACAACAATAATGCCTATGGAAGAATGTGTTCAAACCGCTTTACTGTTCACATAGAGTGAGTGGCTCGGAGAAATAAATGCTCTGAAAGAGATTTATAGTGCGAAGGGAAAAAATCCCCCCTCCCAAAATCTCAGCAAAAGTATTAAGCCAATCAAAACGAAGAGGGGGCATAACTTGAAACAGACAGGAACTATCCCTTTTTGATGACACTCGGCCAAAAATGCACCACCAGCCCTCTCACAAAACTGGTAAAAACAACGGTTTATCGTTGTCATATGGTTGAGCAGGATTACAGGAAAGGAAGTTCCTGATGAACGATCGCCATCTAGTGGTGCGTAATGCTTCATCGGAATATCTTAATATAAGTCTGAATTCAATCAATTTAATACATTTTAATGAATATTTCGTTTATTATTTAAATCAGAATAACATGAAAATGTGACAATTAACAACATTGTTCTCTACCGGCATCCATTGAATAAATGGAAGTGGATTCAAGTAAAATAATATAAATCACTCTATTTTTTTTTCTTCATTTAGAATTACGTTATTCCTCAACAGTATTATAACATTCTGATAGAATATATTTTTCATTTGAACTGTTACACTCTACAAAACATTTTGTTAGGGAAATGTATATATTAAATGATCATGGTCCTCCACGAAATAACATCCTCAAACTGCATTGTAAAATATCCACAAAGATACATTAGAAAAAATCTCTGTGAATAGTGAAGAGTCAAGGACAGGGACAGACTCTTTTTCTCTTCATCTCTCCACCCCCCCTCGTTTCATCTCCACATCAGATCCTTCACTTTAGGCCAACCACTACTCATAACCTCTCCAATATGTGCAAATCTATTGTCATTGTGTCTCGCAGTCTATCTCTTGTTTCACCTTTGAACTGTTCCTGGCTTCTGTGTCCTCTCAGTTGTGGAGGCTACTTTATTTCTGCTCATCACCCCCCCTCCTCCCACCCCCCTCGTCCTCCCCCCGCCTCCCCCCTCGTCCTCCCCCCTACCCTCAGGGGTGTTTCAGAGTGTTGATGTGGGCACAGATCTTCAAAGCCGGTCCCAGTTTGATGTTCATGCTGGTCATGAGGTGGTCCTCTGTCAGGAGGAGCAGAGCCTGGCCGTCGATCTCCTGCAGCCGGAACGCCTCGGAAACCTCCCCACAACCTTCGCCCACCACCGCACACAGGAAACACAGGTTAACATTACAACAACCTACACACAACCAAGCACTGCACGGTGTGTAGGTGTGCATTTGTGTACGTGTGTGTGTACTCTATTCCTGGCAGTGTATGTCTGTGTGTGTATATGTGTGTGTTTGTGTGTGTATATATTTATATGTATGTGTGTGTGTCTGTGTGTCTGTGTGTATATGTATGTGTGTCGAGGTGTGTGAGTAGATGTATACAGTATGTGTGTAAGTGTGAATATAGAGTATATGTGTGTGTTGTTTACCTTGCAGAGTGTTGATGAAGTCGCAGACTTGCTCCACACTCCACTGGGCAGGTCGGAGGAGAGAGGTCACGCAGGGTTCAGAGGTCATGGCTGGCTCGGATGCCCTCCTCTCCCTCCTCCTGCCGGCGCGTCGCCCCAGCCTGGTAGTCATGGAAACCGCAGGATCCTCCTCCTCCTCGTCCTTGTGGTCATGGCGATGGGCACTCCAGAGGTCGCGCGGCTGGTGACGTGACACGAGAGAATCGGACATGCAGACGGATGTGTTTTGGAACAGTTTACACTCCTCTCTCTCTCTCTCTCTCTCTCTCTCTCTCTCTCTCTCTCTCTCTCTCTCTCTCTCTCTCTCACTCTCTCTCTCTCTCACTTACATTTCCTGTCAACCTCCACTGTCTCTGTCTAAAAAGGCCAACAATATATCTCAAAAAATACATTTAAAAAGTCAACCAAAAGGAGACACTTTGAAGGCCTTTTGCTCTGTTTTCTGGTGAGTCAGCAGCTTGCTCAGGCTTGCTCTCTGGGCGAGGGAGAAGGTCCGGATGGGTGACTCACCAGCCTCAGGAGCAGGGGCTTCCCAGGGACAGACATCGCCCTCTTCAGGCCGGAGCTGGAGCTGCGGCCCTCGGCCCGGCTGCCCGCACTCAGTGCCCTCAGACGCTTGGTCAAACCCACATTATACCTGGGGGGGAGGGAAGGAGGGAGGGAGGGAAGGAGGAAGGGAGGGAAATACAAATATTTCTTCTCAATCTTAGCAATGTGAAGACACTTTCGCCTGTTGCAGTTTCAATCTCATACATCCTGTTTTAGTGTAAATGGCTGCCCACCCAACACCTCACCACTTCCTGGTGTGGTCGGAGTAGATGAGTGTGTGTGTGTGTGTTAGTGTGTGTTGGGCCCATGCCTTAGCCAGCTTACCCCCGGGCACAGGCAGTGGAACAGAAACGTTTGGAACGCATGAAGTTGTGGGCGTGGCCTCTCTTTGCGCAGAACTGACAGTAAAGGACCGCCTTTTTCTCTCTGGGACCCACCCCTACTAGAGGTGAGGGAGAGAGAGAGATGTGAGAGAGGTGGTGATGACCATGACAGTAGTCAGACCTCGTACAACACAGCTGTGTTTTCTAGTGCAAGGTCAAGCAGGATGGTTCCTAGGGGTCAACTCTCACAGGTCATTGGATCATCCGTGGCCCCGCCCTCTTCGTCGGAATCGGACGAATGAGCGGAGGGGGCGATAGTGTCTGTCAGCGGGACATGCGCCGCCCCATTGGCCCCATTACTGTTCTGGGTCACGCCCACCTCCTCCTGGACCAGTAGGGACGAGCGGTTTACCTGCACACAGAAACACAAGTCACCTGACTGTTGGAACGCAGAGACTCTCAGTGCTCTGTATGTGGGTGTGGTTGTGTGGTTGTGTTGTTCTCACCGGAAAAGGTTGAAGCCCCTCTTGGATCACAAAGCCCTCCACCAGGTGAGTCAGGACCCGCCTACCTCCCTCTGGCCACACCTTCTGTGCCCAGGGCCCAGGCTGTGATTCGCTGAACGTCTCAGACTGGGCCTGCGATAGGCTGGGAGGGGATGACAGATGGGTGGAGAGAGTTGGCAGGAGGGGAGGAGGCCTGTCTGGAGGAGGGAGGATGGGGGGAGAGGAGGGGGGAGACTGAGATGAGAGACTGGACAACGCTGGAGAGAAAGAGGATGACAGAGATAAGGGAAGGGGGAGAGGTTTAGGGTTAGCGCAGATCAGACACATGCAGCACACTAGATCATTATGGAGGCAACATCCCCGTAAACACAACCACTCATCCAGATCATGGTGTGGTACCTGATAGGTTGTCAGATTGAGCTGACAGGCTCTCACAGAGGTTGACTTTGTCTATCGATTGGGTCTTTTTGGCAGGGTCCAACAGGGTCTGGGTTGGAGAGGTGCGGTCCTGGTCCTGGTTCTTGTCTGGTTCTGGATTGACATGACAGTGTTGCTGTGGCAAACCTGTCGGAGACTTGGACAGTGTGTGGGATCGGTCCACATCCATGCGCTCTCCCCCTGGGGCTTCTTGACACGTTTCCATCCGATCTTCCGCTCCCTCCATGCTCTCTTCTCCTCCAGCCCGCTCCTTCTTCTGGTCCTCCTTGTCGTCCGCTGTCCTCTCTCTTTCCCCGTCCATCTCCTCCGCTGTCTTCCCTCTCTCGCTGGGGTCTTCCATCTCTCCGACTTGTCTCTCCTCCCCAGAGCGCTCCCTCGCACCCTCTCTCTCCTCCCTCACGCTGTGGCTCTCTCTCCGTGTCTCTGGTGCCTCCCTCGCTCCCTCGCTCCCCTCCTCCTCTTTCTGCTTTTGACTGGGATTGGGGGGGCTGGTTCGGAGGCAGGGGGCAGGTGGGGACAGCAGAGCGGGGGCTGAGGGCAGGGTGGAGGGGGTTTTGCACACGAGGGCTTTGGGAGGATGAAGGTTGTATTTTTCAGCACTTAAAGTCCTCTGTGATTCGCAAATGAGCTGAGGAGAGTCCTGGACTGAAGGCTGTGATTGGACAGAGGCATGGGCATGTGCACTATTAGAGGGTTGTGATTGGACAGAGGCATGGGCATGTGCACTATTAGAGGGTTGTGATTGGCGGCCGGAGGAGAAGGCTATGATCTGCAGCTGCCTCGCCGCTGATGGAGACCTCTCAAAACAGGAAGTAGAATTTAGCGGATGGGAGCTAGATAGTGAGATGTGCTGAGACTGGCTGGGCCTGAGCTGGCTCGGAGATGATGGACAGCTAGCCAGTCCAGTCCACAGTCTTTTCATAGGAGGAGCGTGTTTGGCAGTGGCAGCAGCTATTGGTCGAAGGGCGGGGCTCTGTCGTGGGGGCACAGCTCTGTAGCTGCTGGGAGAGTGAAGTCTGGGTCTCAGAGGGACGGAACGCACAGAGGAATATAGAGCTGGGGAGAGAGAGAGAGAGAGAGAGAGAGAGAGAGAGAGATGAGGGAGACAGAGAGAGAGAGAGAGAGAGAGAGAGAGAGAGAGAGAGAGAGAGAGAGAGAGAGAGAGAGAGAGAGAGAGAGAGAGAGAGAGAGAGAGAGAGAGAGAGAAGAGGAGGGAGAGAGATAGAGGAAGAGAGAAAGAGACAAAAAGAAGAAATAGGAAAACAGGAAAATAGATTATCAACTTTTTATGATGATGCAATACAAACGTGAAAAACCTGTCCAGTGAATGGAGCTTGTGACTTACTCGGGGGCGGGACTGAGAGGTGCTGGCTTGGTGTAGTCTGGCTGTCTGTTGCCGTAGAAGTGGGGTGCGGGCGAGGCCTGAGAGGGGGAAAGATGGGGGTCCGGGACCGAGGGAGAGGAAGAGGAGGGGGGGCGGAGGAGGGCGGCTTCAGGCGGAGAGAGGAGGGGATATTCAGGGTACCCGGAGGAGGAGGCCTCAGGGTTAGATTCTGGAGCTGTTTGAAGGAGAGAGAGAGAGACAGGGAGAGAGAGAGAGAGAGAGACAGAGACAGAGACAGAGACAGAGACAGAGAGAGAGAGAGAGAGAGAGAGAGAGAGAGAGAGAGAGAGAGAGAGAGGGCTCAATTAGTTACACACTGCAATACTGAAGTATCTACAAAGCCAGTACAGTACCCAGAACACACACACAAGGATGGGTAAACAAACACCCATGTGTATGAGCTCACCTGGGCCGAGGCGGGACGTGGGTAGGAGGAGAAGGAGGAAGAGGATGAGGAAGGGACAGGTCGCATAGCGGAGGTAAGAATCAGCTGCCAGAGAGGAGGAGAGAGGAACAGGAAACAGGAAATGAGAGACAGACAGCTGTAAGAGAGGAGCAGAGCAGTGAAGGATTGTGGAAAGTGGGCATTGCGGAATCTTTTTTATTTATTTTTTAAACAAAGCCGTTAGCAAACATCTGCTATCAGCAGGCAGAGGAGGGGTGGGGTTGATTCAGCCAAGACAAACACAGGGACACGACACTAAAGATAAAACAGGACACTGCTGTTATGTCTGAGTGTATCTTTGCTCGTTGTTTAAACTCTCTGTGTGAAGAATTTCTGTGTGCGTGTGACATGTTTTGGTGGGTGTGTGATGTGTTTTAGTGTGTGTGCGACTTTTTTTGTGTGTGCGACTGTGCGTGTTATGTGTTGTAGTGTGTGTGTGTGTGTAGGTGTGTAGTGTGTGCGTGCGTGCGTGTAGTGTTACCATCTCAGCCCTCAGCAGCACCTGATCACGTCTGGAGCTCTGGAGACGTTTCCCTAGGAGCAAGGCCTTCTGGGACACCCTGCTCACAGGCGGAGTGCTCTGATTGGACGGCACAGGCCTGGGAGAGCCCAGGGAACGGGATTCAGACAGCTGGGGGGAAAGAGAGGGGCGGGGTAAGATCAAATCCAGAGAAAATTATCCACAATGTTAGAGGTTTTTGGGGCCCTTTTTCAAGCCGTGTCACAGAAGGCTTCACATACGCCCAGAGATCTGCACCTAAATCCAATTCAAACCCTCAAAGAACACAGGGAGAACACTCCCAGGAGAAACATAAAGAAGGGCAGCCTTGGTAGGTGCATAAAAAGTGCATTGATCCGACGCATGTTAATGCATTTACACTTATACTGTGTGTATGTCCACAGAAGGGAAGCACCATCATCATCTAAAAAGGCAAACTGAAGGTATGACTGTGTTCTGACTGAGCGCTACATACAGAACGACATGGTTGACAGCAGGCACAACATCAATAATGGTGGAGTGATGGTGATGAAGAGTTGTGATAGTGTCTCAACAAACAACAATAGATGTGTGTGTGTGTGTGTAGCTGAAAACATCTCAGCTATATCATATGCAAATATGTGTATATATTTATAGACAAGATATAGCTGAGGTTGAGAGTGTGAAAGACAGATCAAAGAGAAGAGAGAGGAAATGAGAGGAAACCGAAATACAGAGTAAAATGCAACAAAGTGTAGACCTGTTTGATGTAGACCAGACACACAGTCACACTACAGAAATTGTATCTATGCTTTATTTTCACCTGTCATACTACAGGTCAAAATGAACGGTTGGTGTATGTGTGCATGTGTAGACGTTGCTCATGTAGATAGTAACAATCAGACAGAAATGTAAATTATAGAAAGTCCAAAGATAACTGCAAAAGTGTGTGCGTGTGTATGTGTGTGTGTGTGTGTGTGTGTGGTTGTGAAACAATGGTGCGGTTGCTTACCTGCTTGCCAGTTGGACTGGCTGGGGTGTGAAAAGGTGTGATTGGAGTAGACGTTGGTGTGGGGGAAGGCCTTGTTTTCCCATTGGTCAGGATGGAGGAAGTCTTGGGGGATGAGGAGTTAACGTTGTTATGGGTTACAGTGGAGGGGGGTAGAGAGGTGATAGGAGGTGAGGCGGAGGAGGGTGTGAGAGAGGGGGGAGAAGCATTCAGGGAGGGAGACGTGGCAGTGGAGGAGGGAGGGGTGGTCACCCTAGCGGAGGTTGGGAGGAGGTGTAGAGTTTGTGTAGGGAGGGGAAGGTTGGGAGTGGGGGTGAGTTTTGGGGGAAAGGGAATGAGTGCTGGAGGGGTAGCTGTTTTAGGGGTGAGAGAGGCTGGGAAGGAGGGAGCAGGGGTGAGGGGAGGAGGAGGGGAGGAGGAGATGGGAGTCAGAGTGGGAGGTTTCAGGGTGGGGTTCGGGGTGAGTCTTGGAGGGATGGGGGTCCCTGTGGCATTGGCTGAGATGCGAGTGGTGATAGAAGTCAGGGGTTGGAAGCTTGTTCCACCGCTGGACTCCTTGCTGGTTCCTCCATGCTCAGGCTGGGTCTGGGAGATGAGGTCTCTCTCCATACTGCAAGGGTTTAGCACACTGTTGGGAAAGACACACAAACCCAACTTGCGTTTCACATAAGCAATTACATATGTGTTTCATAACTTCCGAAATCTACGCAGGTCAGACCGCAAACAGAGTGATGTGCTTTTTAGTATGCTCGTAACAGTTACAGTAGTCTATGCGATAGTTTTGGTTATGCTAGGATCTCATGTTTTCACACAGTTATGGCGATTACACCTGAGCAAGCAGCACTCTATTGTAGCAGAAACGTATGCACCATCCCCGCGTCAGCAGGTGCACCGAACACGCGCGACAGATGCACACATCTGGTTTAGAGTATACGCGTAAACGTTTGGGAAGGTCTGTAAACTTAAAAACAGCCTACTACCGCGTACATGTGTATCAAACAAACCATTAAACCACTTCTGCAATTGTTTTAGTGTCTGAAATGCTTTAATCAAAAGCTCAGTCTACGTACCCAAAACCAGATGCGTCGCGGGCTGTTCTCTCTTGTGTAGGCCTACAATATAATATAACATGTTATTCTTCTGTCATTGATACTGGTCAACGTTAGTCGGGAACGACTGCGAAATAGTGCAAACAAGAACGGTGGCGAAGCTTAAAGAAACCTAACAGGTCTCACTTCCTAGTCTATGAGCGCAAAGGGGTGTAACGAAGACTCGTCTAGCCTATAGCGCGTCACAACATCAGCCCCCTACAAACGTCTTTTTTCATCTTTTTTTTACGATTGGAATATATACTGTAACCCTATAGCCATAGTATGTCTAGTGTCTTGGAACTGTTATCATAAAAATTATCATTAAAATAGCGTTTCGCTGATGCAGTAAACCCATATTTAGCGTATTACGCCATTTGTGTACATCAGTGTATGTGAGACTGTAGTAATAAAAACTCCTTAATTCGGTTCCTAATTAGACTATCACCCGTGTCCCCCAGCACCTGCGTACCTGCCGGGTCCGCGTAGGACGCAGCCGCTCGGGGCGACCAGGGTAGAGGCTGTGGGGCCCAGTCGGTCCGCGGGAGAAACGGTATCTTGTGTCGGTCGACTTACACCGCGAGGAGAGACAGCACCACTCAGAGTGCAGGAGGACCGTCTCATCAGTAGCATTCAGGGCGGATATATTTTATTCAATTGCATTGCCTACCACTATGATTATGTGCGTGGCTGTGTGTATATGTATGTGTGTGTGTGTATATCTTGTCTTATAAACTACAATACATGTGCTCATTTTGAGTTTATTATGACTATACTTCATATCTCACGTATAGGATACATTTATTGAACTTGATTCCAGATTAAAGACAGATCTCCAAGGCCTACGTTGTCCAGCATTCTCTGCGCTTTCATGTCAGCATTAATTGGATCGTGGATCGTGCAGTTTAAACTGATTCAACATGCAGCCCTGCAGGGGCTGTCAGCTGTAAGCTGACAGGTTGCGCGCGGCACGGAACCCAACTCGCTGTCAACAAATGGTCGTCAAGCGCGTCAGACCTGAAGTTCACTGGCACAATCCTCGCATAGTCCTGATGAAAGAAAATGTGTCTTCAATTGTATTAAATACTCGTCCAGGTGAGGCTTTAGCGATGGTATTTGAAGTTTAAACTTTTTATTTAGACACAATGTCATTAGCAAAGGTTATCAAACAGAAGCCGGTGGACACGCAAACAAATCTCGAAGTAAAAAATAGACCTACGAGAGTCGAAACAAAGCCAGCGTCTCAGTTGAAAGTGACATGTCCGCGTAAAACAAGGGCGTCTAGCTGTCCAAGGAGTATACATAACGGCAGTGAACCCAGCAAGAAACAGAGAATCGTGGGTGAGACCAAGTGTGAGAGGAGGGCGAGGTCAATATCCACAGCACCTAAACCCCGTCAGGGTCACAAAGTCACTGCAACGTCTCCGAAGTCAACTGACATCTCAACGAAATCACCCCTCAAGTCAGAAGAATCTGCTACAACGCCGGGACAAAAAGAGCGGGAAACGAGGTCACATTATGGAGTTCAGAGGTGAGAGTAAAATGCCTATGGCCTACCAGGTAAACCTACTCATGTTCTGCATGGCTACACTATATTATTATATTGATAGTTTAGACAGAATGTTTACAAGCAAGCAAGGTAGCTTGGATGGTAAGGTCTACCATCTGCCGGTGATCACATAATCCTACCACCCGCTGGCCTGCTGCCGGTATTGTGACTTTTTTTAGCTAAAGCATTAGCCACCGTAGGAGTAGGAGGAGTTACTAATCAGCAAACTGACTTAAGGTCAATGTTGGTTTGAATGGCTCTAATAGGCTCTTGCATAATAGTGAATAGGTCACAGCAGAGAGCTGGGGTCAAATTGTGCTTAAGTTTTTCTGGATGATGTTGTTGGACGGATAAAGAAATGGAAGCCTAACTATACTTTCTTTCTCAGCCACAAAGCTTTCACGGTCATCCCCCCGAATCCCAAGAAAAGAAAAGAAATTCAAAAGAGTGAGCACTTTTATTATTTTTATGATAACAGGTCGCTATTTATGTATCCAACAGCTATGTAGCTCCAACATATAGCTAATGTACGTTATTATGACACTTGATCGTATGTGTTTTCCCTTGGGTCAGATTACATTCGAATTGAATGATCAGATTCTTTCGTTACTGGAGATGTAATTAGGCTAGTATTACTTAATATCATCAACTGCTTCTCGTTGGTTGGCTATGTAGAGGCGGAGGCGGAGCTAGCGGCTCTGGAGGACCTGCGGCTGAGCAGAGCGATGGCCTATGTGTCTATCAATCCCAGCAGTGTCGGTGAGGCACGCACAGTCGCACACACATGTAAACCATAGTGATGGGAAGTTCGGTTCTTTTTACTGATTCGGTTCTTTGAATCTCGTTCAGTAAAATGAACGAATCTTTTTTCGAGTCATTTGTTCATTTCAGGGGGGGGGGGGGGGGGGGGGGGGGGGGCTATACGTCCACTGCAAAGGACGTATAGCCCCTATACGTCCACTGTAGGTTAGTGCATGACATGTGCACCAGCAAATACTATTTCAAAATAAATTCCTGCATTAAAATAATGTATCATGAGTTTGTATGATTTGGTCATGTATTATCACACAAGCATTTAATTATCACGTCAAACAATTACACTGCACTAAACTGTAAGTGTAAATGTAAAGTGAAAATAACAAAACCAGTCAGTATGATGACCCACTTAACATCTGATGTAATATCAATAATGGGCACAAGGGGGTAGGCTACCACTTGCAAAATTATGGATAGGCCTGCTCCTATTAATCTTACAGAGCTGCCTAATGTCGTTGCAAAATAAGGTGGATTGAAAGTGTGTGTGTGTGTGTGTGTGCGTGTGAGTGTGTAGGCGGGTGCCTAAGTCTGGAGGAGGTGCGACTAAAACAGCAGCAAGAGATGCAGGCCAGAAGAAGACAGAAACAGGTGACACACAGACACACACACACATACACACACACACACACACACCCACGCACACACACACACACACACTTACACAACACTTTTAACCTTGATTGTGGATGTGTTAACTCTGCAGATGAGAAAGTACCTGTTGGAACCCACGCCAATGTTGCTATAACGACATATCAATCTCAGGCATGCTAAAACTAGTCACTGTCAAACTCCACTCGATGCAAAATGGTTCTTGTTTAGATGGATGATTAAAGCAAGCTTATTCTGTGGTAGCTTACCCTTATTGTTTTAAATGAACAAAACATGTTATTTCGCCATCTTTCAATGTGACATTGAGATTACAATGTAAAAGGATATTTAAATGTTCTATTTATTTAAATGACTGATTTCTGAAACTCAAATGTTTTATGTGATAATGTATTTTTGCTATAGTAGTCAAATGATAGACACTAGAAGCAAAAAAGTTGATTCTATGTATTTATTGACACTGGTAATTCTGCATATTTACGGAGGCAAATGGCATCAACTAAGTGTAAAATTAAGACATTATGACAAATATGAACATCAGACTGTTTTGGAGTATATGTAAACATTCCCTGTCCTGCAAGAAGTGAATTCCATCGCATTCCTCCTTTGCTGGGTATTCAGTAAAGTGACAAGTCGCATTTTATTTGGATAGTTTTTTCATCATCATTATAAAACAAAATATACCTTTTTGGCAATACATTTTTATTTTTAGGACAAGGCTAAATCAGAAGTCCTGGAACTTCCATACTTTTTTTCATACTTTCATTTGAAGTACAATCATATGCGCAATGTGTCACTGTATTGCCAAACTAAATAGAAAATTACAGACAACTTGATTTGGTCACTCTGTCATATGGGTCATCCTTATTAAAGGAATAAATAGAGACTATTGTATGTAAATGCAATATATAGCCTATGTACATTTGTACCCATACTGTTAATCAACTTGGCTGATTATGTAATATTCAAGTATCATTTAGCTTCTTAGGAAATTTCTGTGCCGGGCACTAGTGTTGTCCTCACGTTTCTCGATCTTCTTTCCCATCGTCACTGGATTACATGCTTCATACAGTACAGAAGAATACTCATGGGTAAAACTACATTATCCAGCATCAGAGAAACATAGGACAAACAAATACAGCTTGTAAATTTAGTGTACAGTGCAATCCCCATGCAGTACCACATGCACGTGTAGAGGTCGCATGAATATAGTTTACCATGCATATCTGTATTGCCGATGTTTACTGTATGTCGCGCGACGCTTCAATTTCTGTACAAGTGTTAAAAAAACACAAAAGAACATTGTGTTTCTAGCTTTTCAAGCCATTCCTTTCTGTCAGTGAGCATTACACATACCAAAGGTGAGGTGACTAGAGGGACTTGGAAAAACGGGATGAGATATTTTTTTAATTGATTGAGAATTTTTCGGCACTGTTTGACAGTAAATTTCATTCACACTACCACTGAAAGGACACAGTTCATTAGGCCTACTGTTATTGTACACTTTAAAACTGTTGTGTTGTTTAAATGTAAAACAACCACTAACCTTTACCCTAACCACGGACATAGCCTAAAGTAAAAAAATGCCAAACATGACTTTCTAACATGGCATGGAATAAGCCGTAACAAAACATCAGCGTGCAATTCAATGGATTTAAGAAGGCAGCTAAACACAGATTGCTGAACAATTCAAGGACCAATTTTACATTTAATCATTTAGCAGACGCTCTTATCCAGAGCGTCAACATTTTGAGTTCCTCCACACTTGGCACAGCCTAGGTCTACGATCCCAAAAATATGTTGTACACACAATAAAATAAAAGTCTGAGTTCAAGTAATTAAAAGGGTGCAGAGTAAAACATTGAACAGTTCACTGTATCTTGCCACAAACGTTAAAATTGCCGTTCACAGAATAAGAGAAAAAGTATGTACGTGTGTTGGTGTGCGCTAGGCTACTTAGATTAGCCCTACAGAAAAGGCAGACAATTAAAGTAATTATAATGTATGACAATTATGAAACCCTGTCAATGTATGCCTATTCAAGTTATACCACAAACACTGCTAATGTGCCAAACATCTTCTGAGAGAATAAATATGTAGGAATGAGTGTGGAGAGAAGCACAGTAATACAACATGGTGCAGGTGCTTCTTAGTTTAAAACTGATCAAAGGCATAGCCTTCACATTGATTGAAAAAGAAAAATCATAACTTCTTCACATAAATAACAATTATTTAACTGGAAACTGCTGACAGAATTGTTGTAAACAAGATTAGTATTGAATTTCATGCCCAGCACGCAAATAATACTTCAGGTATAACGCAAAAATAGACTAAAACAAAAACAATTGTAGCATCAACAGTATTTGCACATAATAGCAAAATATGTCAATGTACATTGTAGCCTGTGAACATGAAATTACTGCCATGTTAACGCTTGAGTGTTGGGGACAAAGTAAAATCATAATCTGTGCTAGTAAAATAGTATGAACAATAGAATCCTTCTTTCAAACAGAACCCTCACACCTCCACCCAGGGCCGGCCCTAGGGTTTTGGGGGCCTAATGAAAAATAGTGTATGGGGCCCTTTTGATTGGCAAATTGATTTTTTTTTGGGGGGGGGCCTAAATAAATGTTTAGTTTGTTTATTGGATTGGGCCGGCCCTGCCTCCACCCCAAATACACAAACTAGATGTCTGCACTCATGCAATCTCTCCCCTGGCATTTTATATCTGACTTCACCCGTTACAGACGTGAGACCCTGACTCTCTTTCAGTTCCGGATCCTAACGTTTTTGAGGTAAATGGAAGGGAGGGAGATGAGGGTTTAGCTGGGTTGAATCTATTCAGCCTGCAGGCTCAGCAGCGGTGTGTCCAGACATTTTTGATAGGGGTGGCACCAGGGGTGGCCCGCCTCTGACTGGGCATATAGCCAATCATATATTGGGGTGGCCAATCAGATTTCAGGGGTGGCCCGTGCCATCCTAGGCCACTCCCTGAACACGCCCCTGAGGCTCAGGGTGAAATATGGGACTCCCAGAGGACTCCTCTGTGTCAAAAAACACCTCTAAGATTTAGGCAACTGAAATCAAATATAAAAAAGGAATTACATTTATTTTTGGAAGTCCGCTAAATCAATTGGCTTTGTCATTCACTTTATGTGTTTGGAAAAACTGTCATATTACCAGACACAAAAATGGTTGGCCATGAAAAAAAAGTATCGCTTAAGGGCCCTTTTATCTGTCGGAGAGGCGGATCTCATCTCCTTCCACATCTCATGTGAACTTGAAAACATTTCCCCAAAGACTCACGGTGTCCTGTTTCAAACACCTCTCCACTGATTGTACTTGGCTTTCGTTTAGGAGTGGGTTCCTTCTGAAACAGACGGTTAGGAACCAGACGGAGCGCTGGGGAGGGACAGCATAGCTCTGGGTCGTCCGCACGGCAGCATCGCCCTTCTCTCCAAACTCACTCCGCCTTCCCGTTCTCCTGCGTAGTGGCTTTGGGCCGTCGGCCTGAGAGCATGACCCAATAGCAGCCGCGGGCGATCTTGTGCATCCACATGGTGTTCATGACGTCCAGGCAGATGCTGGAGCAGATCCACGCCACGCGGCCGCTGTACGGCAACCGGTAGAAGGCCTCGGTGCCGTACACCGACCACATGCGGCTGTAGTACAGCGGCATGACGGCAATCCGAACCAAGAAGAAGACAACGGCCATGGCAACCCCGTTGGCGATGTTCGGCTTGGAGGACTTAGGGTAGCCCAACACTTCAAAGAACCAGCTGAAAAACAACAGCGAGTATAAGGGGGGGAAAGCGTCGATTAGTGGAGACTGACGCCACCAGTTAACGCAGGGGTGCTTGGTCCTGCAAATGTTTCAACAGGTCAAAGTTCACAGATAAGCTTACAACAAGTCTAGGTTAATCGGGTTTGATCTAATCGGCAGGTTTGTCCTACCCAGTGTTTGCTACAGCAATTCTGAGTTACTGGTCCAAAGGGCAATGTCCTAGGTGAAGGGTACCTACCGCTGGTTCACACACGGAGTGGAGAACTCCGCAAGAAGACGGAAGTTTGCAAAATAAGGCAACATTCCTTGACCCTGGGAACACAAAAGGATAAACAGAAGGACAATGAAACAGGAAGTGTCCCAACAGAGATACAGAAAGCAAGTGTTTGATCCAATAGAACCGTTATAAAAGTAAGGTTTGTGTTGTTTAGACCCTATGTGGATGCGTTGTTACCCATAGGCCTGTGTTTAAATCAATATCATGTACAGTATGTGTTGACAAAAAATCAATACTGTATGCCTTTAGGATCCAAGTCATTATGCTCTTTTCAAGATGTTCAACTGTTTCACATCTCATTGTATGGAGCCAGAGCTGAGATTAAGAGGACACGGGTCTGGTCCAAAATTAGAGCAATCCCTTTCTGAATATAGAACCTTTCATTTTTCAGATGCAACATTGGTCATCTTACCCTCATTTCTTGAGGGTACATTTAATTTGTGATATAACTTCAGAGACATATGCGTGAACAGACATTTGCAAAGGGAGCTTCTTGCTGGCAGTCCTACGCAACACTATAATTCGCAGCTTCCTCCTCTCATCCCTCACCGCAATTCACTTTCACCTGCTTTCTGACACGAGGAAGAGAGAGCAAAGACAGTGTTTGCCAATTTGAGTCAGTTCCACAACATATGGCTGATTCCCAGAAGCAGCCATATTGATCTGTGGTGCCACATTTCAGAGTTCAGGAAGACAGAGGACTGGTTGGGTCTGTGCTGTGGTATTTGAACCATTAACAACATACACAGCAACAAAAACAATTAATCAGTAATGCTTCGCTCGGCTTACAAAGTGCCAATCAAAGCTCATCATAGCACACAGGGGTTTTCAACACAGACAAACTCAGCCACCTGATGAATAAACTGTTATTAGTCATGCAGAGCCGAGGGGTTGTACACATTAGTGGCAGTAGATCATTCCTGTTTTTTCCTCTTCAAAATTGCTCACATGATCCTAAAAACGATTTAAATTCAACATTTCAAGACGTTCTTTCAGATCGAAATAGCAAACGTAAACAAATTGTGAAAGCTTACCTTGTAGACTGAAAAACAAAGATCCAATATGGGTGAACATACTTACTCGACATTTGGCATAGGCAGTGTTATGAACTTTTAGCATTAGCATGCTAGTACCTCTAGGTACTGGTAAGTCCATACTGTTACTGGGCACAATTTCTGCTCAGTGTTGGGCAACAGCAATATCAGCAAACAAGACAGCAAGGGACCCTGTCCTAGGTCTTTCAAGCCTGGTCTTTTTCATTACCCAACTTAACTTGAATTTGGTAGTTTTTGCATGAAGGGTTCGCTGGTCAGAAGTGGGACAAAATAGTTGAAAGTCATATTAGCAGAGGACAGAGAAGGACAGAAACACACAGATTAGTGACACTTTCGGGAGTCTTTCGAGAGTCAGAATTAAGTAGGACATGCATTTAAAGATCACACAGCAATCGGATTCAAGTGCTATTTCATCATACAAATCTTTTGACAAGGCCGACGTTTCAGATGAACTACTTCTTCCAAAACACTGGACTATCACTTCTTGAAGATGCTGGGGGAGGGGCGGGGGCACTTGCTCACCCCCCCACAAACACATCCATATGTGTCCCAAGTCACTGCATACAGATTCACCAGACTAGTCATGACAACAATTGATTCCCCATGAGACACTAAAGGTCAAAATAAATCTCCAAGTAGTCAGATCTAAATAGAGGGGTACTCCTGCAACAGGAAGACAAAATTCTTAAAGAACTCATCTGGGCAAAGAAACACAGTTGGTAACAGCATATCCATTTTTCCATGAGTAAATTGTTTAGCTTTAAGATTTTACCTTGACGACAACTAACAGGACTTGACAGCAAACAGCTCAACAAACTAATGAGACAACAACATACAACAGAAGGGGGTTGGATACAAAACCACGTAAAAAAAAAAGAAGTGAATTTCATATTTTACACCAAATGTTAGCCAAAATAGTGACTTCGATAAACAGTTCAAATGGCCATATGAATCATGGTAAAAGGTTGTCAAGCTCAACTATGTATAAGCCTGAATATGCAGTCATGAGGTCCCAGTCACAGTATGGTCTAATTCCCGATAATTGATTATTGCTAGAATATTTTATCAAAACATTGTTCTAGATTTCTTTGTCAACATTTTGGAAATACACAAAGGAGACAAGAATCGCAGACATATTCATAGAAATATAATGTATGCCCTGAGTACACCCTTCTTACAATGATGATGAGTCTGGCCATGATTAGAATCCTAATAACATATGACAGTTGTGAAAGGCCCCTGGGTGAGGGAGACTCCCACAAGTGGAGGTGAAGGGAAAGGTTAGAGCGAGAAGGAGGCCTGAACCCTGGAACACAAGCATGCTAGCAGGCAGAGGAAGGGTGACATGCACACAGCTCAGCTCAGTTACGCACATCCCAGCCCAGCCCAGCTTACCCCAACCCAGCTTAGCCGAGCCCAGCCCAATTTAGCCCAGCTTAGCCCAGCCCAACTCCACACACCACCGAGGGGGCAGTGAGTGGAAGGTTAGGGTAGGGTTAGGGGAGAGGGTGGAGAGGAGAGGGCTAAGAGAAGGGAACAAGGGTGAAGGGCAGAGTACGGGGGGGAAAGGAAAGGAAGGAAGGGGGAAGTGTGTGGTGGGGGGGGAGGGGGAGGGTGGTGTCTCCGTTACCATCATTTAACATTCCATGCAAAAAATACCTCCGTCATTTTCATAACAGTCAGCTACAGGACCCAGCAGCCTAGAGGGTCACAGACTCTGAACCAAGGGTGAACAGTAGTGGTCTGGAGGCTTGCAGCAGCCCGTAGGAAGGCCTGACTGATGGACTGTTCTGGAGGACTGGATGTCTTCAGCAGTATTAGAGGCTTGTACTAGAAACACTGACTGAGGCACTGCCAACTTAAAGGGGCAAAGCTAAAACTAACTCAAGATCTAAGCGTAAACTAGGTGACTTCTATCCGAACAATTAGCTACCACCAAAACTAGGCACCTGCGGCCTAATTTCAAAGACGTACTTTCACATGGTAGGTTAGGAAAACAGGATTACATTTTTTCCATGAGTTGCCAACATGATACAACTCAAACTGACTATTTCTCAAAGGCACATCAGTGACACTGCCCTGGCAACAAAAAAAGAAGCTACACCTCCAAAATAATCACCCATGGCCCTGCATCTGTGCAAGGACCTTCCATGCGCATCACTTCCCATGAATGAGCATTCATTAGACAGACAGCTAACAAAATGATAACAATCCTTGTTAAACCAAGGATTAGCCTCACAAGCCAGTGCAGCTAGCAGGACAGCGGTACAGAAAGAACTAGCATGTTATCAGCATCCTGACGCTTCATCCGGCACCCCCCAGCATCACAGAACACCACTGTTCGCCTTGGTCGTGTCCCCATCTTGCCTGCCCATTCTGCTGTTGGACAACAAGGAACTCACCAGTACATAGTAGTAAGCATATAATGCTGCCAGGTGGTGAACTACAAAAAACTTGTCTCCTATCGCCTTCCAATAGTAAAATATCAGCAGCAGATCTGGAAAAGAGGTGAGAAGAACCGAAGAGAGAGATAGGGGGTCAACTGAGGTGTATGGAAAATAACTGAAACACATACGGGTCGAGTGTCGGCTTGTCTGACTGAAAGAGCACCCACCAGATATGAGGTAGCCTGAAGTAATGCCAACATTTATCTTCACAAGGGTGGGATCTCCCCTGATGACACAAAAGCACATGGTTCATCTCATATGACTAGGACAGCAACTATGTAGGTGGAAGAGACTCTTTGAAGTTAAGTAGTGGACTCATCGACATGCAGGGGAGCCAGAGTTCCCATCATGCACTGCGGCTGACAGCCGGGCTCTCACCAGACAGGGTCGTCATTAATCGCATCATCGAAGCGTAGGATGTAGAGGCAGAAGAGCCCGACCACCAGAGCATGAAACGTGGACACGGTCCTGAAAAAGCACACAAACACACACACACAGAGACACACACACACACATTTGTAAAACCCCACACATACCAGCTTTTCAAGCAGCCCAAACTAAGCACTTATGTGCACTGTATATGTTAACTGATGGCTACTGTATAAACACAGCAGACCGAATCAGACTAATTAGAGTGGCAGATTAAACACTGTCCAGGGGTCAGACAGACAGAAACGTATTCCCTCCACCTGTCAGTCAACCTGTATCAGAGCTACCATCCAGACATCCACTATGCTTCACTCGTCTTAAACAGGAAAGCCAGTGGCAGGTAGAAATGGATTGCCGTCTACTTTGCCACAGTGTTGGCAGGAGAAGTGGAACTAATAAACTAAGGAGATGTGTTAGTTAGACGGGTCAAGTCTCTCTACAAACAAAGTATGCCAAGCCTAAAAGTGCTCGATGAATGTCCTAATTATACTGAAGGGTTTTCATGGGATTGCAAATCTGGCTACATGCCTTCATTCCAAATGTCTAATTAGGAAAAATGTGCACTCTGAATTAGGCTTCATATTTGGCTCCCCTCAATGTCTTCATAAGAGGGTATATCTGCTGATGTATGGCCACAGCGAAGCTAAGCCTGATTTGGATTCCATGTTACCCAGTGTCGTGGAGTTTTTGAATGCTGCAAAGCTTTATATTCCACGGGCTGGAGAAGAGCCTTTTGGGAAATTACTGCTCAGGACTGAGATTAGAGTAACACCGGTGGTAATGATGATCTCCAATATGGAAGACAAAACAACTAAGGGATTACATAGACCCTTACTTATTACTGACGTTTATTAATAACAGGCCTGGACCATTAGTCTCTCACAGCCTGGTGCTTGGTGGTCGAATGAAAGACACATGTAGGTCACACACTGACTTATATACAATGGAGGAAAAAAGCTTTGATTTGAGTTTCCATAGAATTCCTTCCTTCTAGGGTACAGTATGCTACAGCGTTCCTCTCCTGGCCTTGTATGGAAAACCATAACAAAGTCAAAGCTGGAAGTGCATACATGGAGTTGAGTGACGTCTGCAAGGTAACCTTTGACCTTGGTTGAACGGATGCCAAGTTCAAAGTCATCCTATTACTGGTTAACAGACTAGGTCAATACCACTGTCCTCTACAGAGTAGGTAATCCTGATAACAGTTGAGAGCATATACCTCACAAATATATTTACAGATTCTCAGTGACTCCCGGAGACGTAAAACCAAACTGTCCAAATTCAAATAATAATTCTAAATAAAACTGTCAGGGTAAATATTACACATATTGTTCAGTTTAAACTACAGAATATTACAGTAAAATGTAGTATACCATGCACAACTTTGCTTAACTTAGTGTACTATGCACGACTAAAAAACAAACTGAGGGCAAACGGAAGAGTGTTTTGTGAAAGCCGTCCCTGGGGGTAATGGAAGCTGGTACCTTGAGTTCCACTCGACTTTCTGCTTGTCGCTGAGGGCGACGAAGCCCTGGCTGACCTTGGAGGAGATCCTAGGGCTGACCCGGTGGAACAGCCACTGGAAAGTGAAGAAACTGCTGACCGAGATGAGGAGGATCCGCAGGCTGAAGGCTTCCATGACCACCCAACACCACTGAGGGAGGAAGAGGAGGAGGCAGAGGGAGAGGCACAGAGAGAGACACACAGAGTAAGAAACAGAGTCATGGAGACAGAGAAAGAGAGAGACAGACAAAGATAAAGAAGGTGGAGGAGGGGAGAGAGACAGCAAAAATCAGCAAGGAGTCTGACGTCGTCAACTAGCGAATACCAGAAAGCGAATACCAAGAGTGGATGACAGAGATTCCTCACTCTCACAAGACCATTACCACCTTCTTGATTGTCAGAAAAGCTTAATAACAAAAAAGTTAAATTCTCAATCCTTACCTAATCAAGAGGGACTTGACTGTCAGGTAATCCTTGTCCATTTGAAAGGCAAAAAATATACATTTCCTTTCTGGCACATCAGTGATACCAGCTCCACTACCGCCAACTGTAAACATGTTAATGTTTAACTAGCTGAGTCCTTACTCTACTTGGCTGGACTACAATATCTGGTCACTTCTAGATAGTGATCCACAGAAGAACCACTTCTAATTCCACAGGAGAAGGACAGCAGTCGGCAACAGGAGTTACATATCCTATACTGATATATCTATGTCCAGCGGTTATATTGAGGTTAGTGTCTAAACTGAGTGATTCACAGAGGAAATAATGCAAGGCATTGTAGCCCACTGTATTGGGTAGTAAATATTTGGGCAGTCACACAGGGCAAACATTTCCAGGGATCATGATAGAGGTGTGTAGGTGAAAGTCGTGTGTTTGGGCATTACTGTAACATCCGAGAGAGAGATTGGGCATTGAAAGTGCCTGTAAAAACGTTAATACAATTGATGTCCACTGTCCAATGTCCGTTCTTGTGTACAACTTTTGATTTTGCAATTGCCCATGTTACAGACAGCGACCTGTGTTTAAATCTGAAAAACTGCCCTTTAAGTTGTTAATTAAACAATAAGCTTTATTTATATAACAATATGATATTAAGCCTACAGGTTACACATGCCCACATCTAAAATGAGGTTAAACTCAACACGAGCTTAGACAAGTTTCCCCATCTTGCTTCCATCTTGAATTAGCGTGAAAGCGGGAGTCCTGACTGATGGACTTCTTCTTCTGCAGCAAGATTAGCCCTTCTCTCCTGAAGGACTCATGAGGCACTGATCCATACAGATGAGCCTTTGGTAAAAGCACTACCAAGCACCAGCACAGAACCTGAAGCACAGCCCCAATGGACTGTCTGAATCTATGTCAACAGAGGAGATCATCCATTTGAAGTGCTGATTGGAAGAAGCCCTGTTGTCGCTTTCCCTTTCCTTCCTGAATTGGGTTTCTATTTCAGAGCAACAAGATTCTTCATCATACAAAAATAATCAGGTGGTCATACAGAAATGTTTCCATGCAACGTTATAGGGTTGATAATCCACTCGTATATGATTATTTTTACACTTGAACGTTGGTTATAGGCTCAAATATGAATTTACAGCGTGAGCCTCCATTGTAGCCGATGCACTGTGGATCCCTCATAGAACAGCCTTGAGGAACTTCGGTCAAGTACAATAAGGCCTTGACACTTCCAGTGTCAGCAAATCAAATGTTATTTGTACATCCCTTGTCACAAGCTAGGCCACAGAGGGATTCACGCATGCCCACAGAACTACACCTACACCAACCCAAAACCAAAACAACAAAACAAGCTGGGCCCTCATGCCACTGCAGTGCAGAGCCACTGAAACAGAAGATTACTCTCCCTGACTGGCTGGACCGGCTCAATCACTGCGGTTTAAGATCAAACGGGGGAACAGAAACCACAACTGCTCTAGTCGTGAGGAGCTAGAGAGAGAGAGAGGGAAGGGACGGATATAGAGAGAGGGACAGAGGGAGGGGGAGGGAGAGAGAGAGAGAGAGAGAGAGAGAGAGAGAGAAAGAAAGGGAGAGAGAGAGAGAGAGAGAGAGAGAGGGAGGGAGAGAGAGAGAGAGAGGGAAAAGATGGGGAAGACTGAAAGTGTGAGAGAACAATGGAGGGAGAGAAATAGACAAAAGGGATATACAAAAGCACGACAGAAAAAGTGAGTGAAAGAAAGAGAGAGGCAGTGTGCATGTGTGCGTGCAGGGGTGTATGTAGGAGGAAAGCCTGCTGGTGTAACATAGCTGAAGTCTCTTGACACTTGGCCACTGCTTTACAAATCTGTGACAGAAACATAAACGTCTCCTTTGAATTGTAGAGATAGCTATCCCATTCCTTCATTGATATGTAGGGCAAACTATACCGGAGCAAAATAGGGTGCACTATTGGGAAACAAGCCGGTGACACATAACAACTTGTAGGGTTCAAAGCATTGTTGTTGTCACGTTGTACTCATGAGGGATGAGCTCGTGTACCCATGCGAGCCGGTCCTACATGAGCAGCATCCTTGTGCGTCGCCAATGACATGCAGTTGCAGCAGCCCACCACTGCAGCCTGTGTGGGAGTCCCGACCTACTCTGCTGCGCGTCGCACGGGCTATTAGCATAACGGCTGCTGCTGTGACTGAGCTGAGGACAGCCGCAGGGCCTTCTTATCTGCACTGATAACTCCAAGGACCGACATCATCCAGGGGGGCTGTTGGCGTGTGTAGCCCTTCTCTTCCACCAGATGCTCCATCCTCTGATGTCGGTTTAAGCCCCAAGTTTCATGGAATGTCCCTCTTCTTGAGCATCAAGAGGGCTCCACTCACACGTGTGAACACGCTTGTTTTCGAAACACTTTTCAAGCCACTGGGGTTATAACCTCCATGAAGCTTTAATTAAGGTGGGTCTGTCCTTCAGTGTTTGTGGAGAGTGGATATCACTCAGGTGCCCTAAAACATGGCTACTTGGTAAGATTTGGGAATGTATAAGTTAAACGAATGAAGTATAGAAATAAAATATATTTCATGGCTGAAGAAAACATGTTTCAAATATGGAACTGTGTATGTATGTATGAAATAGCTTTATTTTTTTTTAACTAACACTGATTTTATTTCACACACGTTCGCAAACACGTGCACAAAAACACAGACAACTACACAGATACAGACTTGTTTACAGACAAGTTTGATTCCGTGGTGCCAGAGGACAAGGGCAAAGGACAACACAGGTCAGATATAGAAGAACATATGGAGAGTAGCTAGAACATTTGTAACCACACCAGTCTAGACAAGAAACCTCTGTTTTGAACTGAGGATCAAATGATTCATCATTATCATTAATCGGATCCCTTCATTGTATAAATTTATATCAGAAAAACCCAACTACTAATATAGCAGATGTACTATGTCACCAGATTGGTTGAATATAAATCAATTATTCAACAGCTATGATGTCTGAAAATAGAATAGGATACACACCTCCCTATACTGCATGTACAGGCACTGCTGACAACACTGGAACCTTGGCACCCGGGGCTCAAACACTGTTCATCTCAAAACGGATTGATCGAAATGATCGAAATGATCGAAATACTATAGGTTTGTTATATATTCGGAATAATAATCATTAAAAAATGATTTTGAAACTGAGGATTTGATTATCCAAGCTGCGAACAACGACTATGTTTGTCTAATGTCTAGTTATCAGGTGTTATAATGTATATCTGGTTTGAAACAAATAAATATTGGCTGTATATTGTTTTATTATTTAACTGTTTATAGGACAGGATGGAATTTAAGCATCCTCACTGTAAGTCCTCTACGGGTAAATTAGGCTACTCTACTATCGCAACTTTTGTCATCAAATGACTATACCTTCAACCCACTACACAATACAGTTATCATAACATATTCTGAATGTGAGATACCAAAACACGCATCAATTTTAGGCCAGCACGCGCCGCATTGCATGTGAAAAATAGACGCAGTGGCTTTATATTTTAAATAGGAAAACGACAGTGGTTGGGTCATAATGAGACCAGAAAATGCAAATCCTTGATATATTCTTACCTTGTGTATTTCATTCAGATCTAAGTTCCGCACTCAACTGGTTTATGGTACGAAGATATGGTCAATTTTGTCGAAAGCCATGTTGAATTCATTTTTATGAAGACAACGTTCTCAACCACAGCAGTCTTATTCTAACGTATTAAATTTGGTGTGACCGTGATTTTCTAATGCATTTACTGTAAATAATTCCTCCCCACAAAACATGCATGTTGGAGGTGGTGAGGGACGCGTAGCGACGCTGATGCTCGATTATGGAAGTGATGAGAGGAGGTTACCGCAGGGCAAGGCGCTTTCTCGCACTGGGATCGAATGACAGCTACATTCTTAAAGAGATATTCACACAAGCACAATTCACAAACGGTACGTCCACACGCGCGCGCAAACGCATCAACACACGTGTACACACGCACCTATTTAGACACCAGCACTAATCGACAAGAAAGTCTGTTAGCTGAAACTGAAGCTTGAAATACAATACTTCTTATGGGGAGTTGGTGTCATGGCTTTGCGTGGCTTCAGTTGTCGTTGTTCATCAAATAATTGGGCCAGAAGACTACGGTAATCACAAATACAGTGATGGAAATTAAAAAGACGGCTCTGTAGATGGTTTAATTTCAGATTGCAAAATAAAAATAACTCATTAATCATGTAATGTCCCTCGGTTTCTACAATTTGGCATCACCTGTTACGTATCCTTCTATGCTAAATAGATCCAAACTCATGCGTCACATAATTTTTGTCTCCTACAGGCCACCGTAGTCGTAATCATGGTACCGATTTTAAGCGTATTGTTTGGTATTTGTTGTGTAGGGATTGTTATTATTTTGCGGCTGCTGATTGTCATTAGATCCGGTTCAAGATGTAAACCTGGACAAAAAGGCCCAGTCTGCGTGCTGGTGGTTGCTGGATCAGGTGCTCTGCCGTTTTATCGGTCTTTTTGCATGTCGAGTACCACTAGCAAGCTAGTTAGCCGACTTCCGTGCTGTGTAGTAGGCTCCTTGACAAGTAGACAAGTTGGTTCCCAATGTTGATTTGTTTCTGATATTTTACTTAGCTGAGATAACTGAGAAAGAATTGCAGGCGGGGAAGGGTTTCAAGATGGTGGGGAAACATACCAGGGAAAAGGAACGGAAATATGTCTATCCTCGCTGAGACTCCAAAAGACCGAAAAGTTGCTTGTGTTTACATTCGGATGCTGGGTGACGAGAGACAGCAGACAACACAAATAGAACAATGAAATCAAAACTTCGCTCTATGAATAGTTTTACTATGCTAATACTTATTGTTCCTTACTTTTCCTCGGATTTGCGCAGCTCTTCAGACCCAGCAAGGTCAATAAACTCCGACTATCATTTTGCCTTTGGTTGCAGGTGGGCATACAACTGAAATTCTGCGATTGATGGCAAGCCTCTCCCAGTCTTACAGCCCGCGACACTATGTCATTGCAGACACCGACAAGATGAGCGAGGACAAGATCCGTGCCTATGAAAGCTTGGAAAACGGCCAAGAGTCCAAGGTGTTGTAGAGTAATGCCTTCTCAACGTTTTGAAATGCCTCCAGAAGATGGCGCCATATTCTTGTTTTATTCACATCTTGTTGTTAGAATCCACATGGTTTGCCCAAAAAACTCTGCTCTGGGTTTATTTACAGACCTGTACACATATGTACAAAACAATAACCCAGGTGACACACAGGGAGACTCAGGTAATACAGCTAACAATGAATAGCTTGTGAATAGATTGAACCAGTGAAAAAACACTAAACTGCACAAATGACTGTTGGTAGGCTATATCAATAAATACTGAAGTCCTATAGGGAGAGGTATACCAAGTACTGTGAGATGTACCTAGTGCTGAACAGTACAAACTGAGTTGTGCAAACAATGCAATGTAAATACAAGAAAGGAATAACACTGTCCTGAATGGAGGTGATTGAGTGGCGCTCCAACAGCACTGCCAGTGTTCCACAGTGAGAATTATAAAGTCAAAACAAACACTTTTCATGTATTTCCAGTTATGAGTGTATTATTGCCACCATTTGTAAGGTGTTAACCAGACAACTTGGTGTCCCTTTCATTCCCCAGTTTACGGTTCACCGGATCCCTCGGAGTCGCGAGGTGCGGCAGTCATGGAGTTCCTCAGTGGCCAGCACTTTGAATGCCATCCGCTTTTCCATCCCTCTCATGTTCCAACTCAGGCCTGACATGGTAGGTTTGCATTCCTGTCTGAAATGAGAATGTTTTTTTGTTCATTCATTTTATTTCAAGCCTGGATCTCTTCCACCAGTGATTAAAAAATAAATCTAGCCTTCTCCAGGCTTTAAACACTACCATAGTCTTTCAGTGGAAATCTGTCAATCAATCACAAATGTTTTCCTCAATATGTTGACTCTCACTTGTCATGAATCGCTCCTGGCTGGCGTGTGCGAGAACCTTCCCATATTCTAAAAGTCATCAGGGACTCTCTTGTTATGATTTATGGCTACTGTGAGCTTTTTAAGGAGGAAACCAAGTCACGTAACTCCCAAGTGCTTCCCTGTGTTGCAGGCCCTCTTGTTGACACTACAAATATTTTGTCAGCCCTCCCAATTTTCTATAAAATAGTGTTAATGTTGTAATCTTGTGGCACATTCACAACAGGATTATACCCGTTCAAGGTCCTTAAAGTGCATCACAATCACATGTGTCTCATTGGTATTGGATAACCTTTAGAATGCAATTACTGCTCCAAAGAAACTGTAACAATAAATATCCTGTTTCGATCGAGTTGGCATTGTTTCAGCTAGGATGAAGAGAGATAAAATCAAGGCGTTATGCATGACTGTCTCACGCAAACCCTTCTTTTCAAATCCAATTTCGATTTAACCTTCCAAAAACACGTCAAAGTTTCCAGGGCATTCCAAGATCAAAAGACTCGCTCTCACGTGTCTTCCCACAGTGAAAGACTAGTGCAGACCATTCCGCAACATTCCAGTTTGCACTGAAATCACTGTTGGTGTAGGACTTGTGAAAGGCCGAGAGTCACTGCAGTTACCAGAGACAACGATGGAGATATCTTTCACGAGAGCTTCCAAATGTTTTCCAAATGATCTCATGAGGAGGCATGGTGTAATTCACTTCCTACGTCTCTTTCGACTGGGAGCTATTATAGGTTTTTGGCCTAATCATTTTTAATTACTCATGAAGCAGGATATTTCCCTTTGAGAGCCACTGAGTTCACTCTCTGCGAGAAGAAGTACATAGCTTGACAACCCCCCCTTCCCTGTCTCACGCCCCCTCTTTTCTCTCTCTTCCACCATTCCTCCTCCCTCTTTTCCTCTGCTCTCCCCCTGTCTTCCCTTCCCTCTGTTGTGGAAGGGAGGGGGGGGGGCAGGCAGAAGGCTCTTGTTCACAGGATGTGGCAGAACCTGACTGGTTACTCAGCCAGCTCAGCGACTCGGCAGCCGGGAGGGAGGGAGGGAGGGGGGGAGAGGGAGGGAGGGGGTGAGGGAGGGAGAGGGAGGGAGGGAGGGGGGGAGAGGGAGGGAGGGGGTGAGGGAGGGAGAGGGAGGGAGGGGGTGAGGGAGGGAGAGGGAGGGAGGGAGGGGGGGAGAGGGAGGGAGAGCATCAGGTTTCCCCTTGTCTGTCTCATGGAACAACAGGGAGGGAGGTAAGGAGAGGAGAGGAGGGGGCGGAGTGTGACTGTGCAAGCAGACTTGACCACGGCCAGCCGTTGCAGAACTCCTGAGAGATTGAGACATCATTTCTGTGGGATTGGACTGTGACGTGATGTGTGTCTTCCGTCCTCTCTCTCCTTAATCTCTTCCTCTGTCACCGCCCATTCTCTTTTCCATTATGTAACTCTTTTTCCTCCTAGAATGTTCCATTGTACTGTCATATGTTGGGAGGGGGGATAAAGGGGAAGGGGGGTTTACTACATAGAATTCAAAATTTCCATCATGGATTCAGTCAATTATTATTATTATTTTTTTTTATCTGTACAGTCAGTATTTTAACCCTAGTTTCCTTTCTCAATGGAATTCATTAGCTAAGTTTTAAACTTGTTCATTAACAAAAAAACGGTCACCCGAAAGTGCTGGCCCTACCTCTAACATCTCCCTCCAACTTAATGTCTGCATCTCAGGAATGCTAGATTCCGTTTTCTTATCCTACATAGCTTGTTTTGTCTCCTGCCTGTTGTTGATTTACCACGACAGAAGAGCGAGGCTGTGGAAGTTCTAACAGGGCCTTTTAAAAACAACCTGAAAAGCGTGATTTAGTCTTTTCACACAGGTTTAACAGGGTTTTAGTCCCAAGGTGTCCAACTCACTCGTCAGCATTTTGGAGTTTGCATTCTGACGACGCACGTTTGTTTGTTTTGACCAAACTCGAGCATGTCTCCCTGGTTGTACTCGCAGCAGCAGGGGGCTGTCGTAATGGAGACGGCGCACATTCCTAGCGGGAATCACAGGAAAGTAAGTGTGTATGTGTGGGGGGGGATTCAGTATGGGGGAGTGAAGTGGGCTGTGGAGGAAATGAAGAGAGAGGAAGGGGGGGGGGGGGGTTTAGGGGTTCACCAGCGTATGTTAGCCATAAAAGGGCATTTGTGAGATCACGCTGTCACTCGCTGCCAGATATGTCAGCACAATCCAACACGTCGAGAGCCTTCTCTTACCCTTTTGAACATTGCTACGTAATGCATTCCACAAATTTCTTGCCTTACCAATGCTGCTCTGTAGTCTACAGTATACAAACTTACGGATACATGCGTGATATAAAATGTTTTTCCAATCTTGCTTGGTTCGTCGTATTTCTACCTGTGAGTCTTATCTCAGTCAAACTTCACTTCTTCAGATGATGGGGCGTTTTTGCGAAAAGGGGATTATCCGGTAGCTCACCGGATAAGTGCGTGTCTGGTTGTTCGCCGGATAAGTGTGTGTACCATGTCGTGTAGGCCTTACGGCAGCGGCCTGGGTTTGAATACAGACATGGCCCTTTGCTGCACATTTTCCCCTCTCTGTCTCTCTCTCTCTCTCCCTCCCTCTCTCCCTGCCTTTCCTGTCACACTTTGCTTAAAAATGCATCCAATACATGATCCAAATACATCAACAACAACAAAAAAGTGCACATTGGAGTTTAGCGAAGGTGAGATGGTTCATCAAATGCTGGTTGAGGCACTCAATGTCTCTAGCTATACAAATGCTCGATCCATACGCGTACCTAAAGCCAGCGTTGCTCCTCCAAGTTTCTTCTCCGCTAGCGTTCCTGTGGCGGGGCACCATATGTTCCAGCCTGACCTTATTAGGAAGCTGGAGGGATGCGGAGCCCTGTAGGGTTGTGCTGAGTGAGATTCCATCCAGGAATACGATCCCGCTTTCTCCCCCTTTCATGTCTCTGTCATGGAAGTCACTGACAAGTGAGCGTTCTACGGGCCGCGGGATGGATCGTTAGGCAAACGCGTCAAGATCAGCCCGAAGACACAGGCAACCTTATATCCATATAAGTCCCTCTGCTAGGTCATATCTAGCTTCGGGCCCCGACGACATAGCAGTCACTCGACAGGTCAAGCTGCTGTGTTTGTTGGAGGCGCCACATGTTTGTTTACAGAGGCTTGGTCGTTGAGAGTGAAGAAGCAGTGAGGCGGGCACCATATTTTGGACACGGTACATGTTTCACATACAAAAACAAATGATGGGTCCTGACGGTTTCTTGAATTGGGTCAGGGACACCATAGGCCTATCCAGCATCTGTTTCAACAGAGCCTTAGTGACATCTCCACGGTATCCACACCCCGCCCAATCCTGCCCAAACGTCTCCCGTTGTCAAAAATAATAATAATAGTAAAGTTGCATCCACAGACGTTTACGTCAAGCAGCTGTGCAAACCCTCGATCCTCCAGAGAGACACTGGCCTACTGCTCCGTGTGTGTGTGTGTGTGTGTGTGTGTGTGTGTGAGAGAGAGAGAGAGAGAGACAGAGCTGCATACTGCTTTGTATGTCAGAGTAAGAGAGTGAGTGAGTGAGTGAGTGAGGGTGAGTGAGGATGGATGAGTGAGGGTGGATGAGTGATGGTGAGTGAGTGAGTGAGTGAGTGAGTGAGTGAGTGAGTGAGTGAGAGAGAGTGAGTGGGAGTGACACCGGACTACTGCTCAGTCGGAGAGAGAGAAATAGTCAACTCACGGAAAACCTGTCTTGATGAATTGATCAGGCATTTAATGAGGTTTAGTTTTCCCTTGTATAGCTCTTCAACTGTCATTCAGTGTGTACAACAGACTGACAGTGTTGAACTTGGGAAGTGTAGTTTCCCAGTGCTAGGCCCACAGTATTCTACATCCCATCCTATCTTCAACCCAAACGTGTGACATCTGTGTGTCCCCTCCTGGGACCCGGTCTACTGAGGTTAGTCAGATTCTCACCTACGTCAGACTGTGAGACAACAGACAGACGTGATATCTCTTGTGTGATCACATGACCGGGGCATGGCCGAGTTTGTGTGGATGTCTGAGTGATTTTCCTAACCCAACACCTGCAGTCTAGTCTCCACGGTGACTCACCTCACCTGCCTCGATGTGTCAGGGGGTGACAGGCTGATGACAGGCAGACTAACAGTCGTTTGGCTGGCTGATTGTGCTCAGTGGACTGTATCTAAGTGTGTTGAGTTCTGTATGACATTATGACTGTATGTCTGATTTATTTTCTGAATGTTTGGTTCAGGCACAGGTGTGCCGGGTGATCACAATAACCTTTGAATCTTTGGTGGGGGATGTCATTATGTTGGAATGATCATATTACTGTGATATATAATAGATATCATTATAATAGATAATCACTTGATTCGATTGGTCGAATGAGGTGTGTGTGCGTGTCACATTAGTGCTTGCGGTTGTCCAGGCATTCCTGGCATCAGCAGGGCTGGCGGGCTGATTCAAGCGTAGTTAACACACAGTAAATAGAAGAATCCAGAGGGTTAGTCAGTGGGTATTTACTGGAAATGCTGCCCTGCACACTGCAGGCCAGTGAAAAGCATGCCAGGAATGTTCTAGACAGGTTTGTGAATACAGGGCTACAAAAGAATGGCTTTAGAGGAAAGCCTTCTCGTTCGTGAGGGGAGAATTATATTTGTGTTTGGTGCCAGTCAAGCTGACTGATTTTCTCCTCAAATTGGCCTTTAGGTTATAATTTCCAATGACGTAAACACTCAGAACAGCAGAGATTTTTTTGGGGGGTAACAGTTTAGCTCCAAAATCACTTCTAGCTAAATTGTACCTTCAATTCATTTGCATACATCGTCAACTGGTTTCTTGTCAGCCAGAATGAAACTGTCACAGTGTTAAATATTGTTCAGGGCACAGTGGAGGGATTGGGATGTGTATTTTCAGTGATTCACTTTGTGCTGGCACTCCAAAACCTCACATTTGCACCTGCGCGATGACAGTTGAGAGCCAGTCGAGAGTTTCGCACTTCTGGATCCACTGGCTTAAAGCCACAACATTTTGCACTGGAATCAGCTTTTCCCCCTGTTGAAGGTGATGTCAGCTACCAAGGCAGCACAGATTCAATGCCTAGCCTGCCCCGTTCTTGAATGTACAGTTTGTACTGTTATGTGGTTTCCATGCCTCACAAACACCCATCCTGCTGTTATTAATGATTTCGGAAAGTGTGGCGTGACGCCTTATTCGCGTTACAGATATTTGAATAAGTCTTTAATGCTTGTGTGAAATGCTAGAAACACCATACTGTACACTGTTGCCTGATGAACTGGGGTGCTTTTCCAGGTGCACATGCTATGGTTTGTAGAGAGGATATTACGGACTGGGTGTACATGCCCAGACTGTCTGTGCTCAGGGTTCTCCGTGATGTGTTCTCCAGACCCTCAGGCCCAGCCTCCCCACTGCAGACTGGCTGTCTGCTTAGAACTGTACTCCCCAACTCTCCTGCTGCCTCCGAGGCATGTAGCCTCCTGCTCTCTCCCTCTCTCCCTCCCACCCTCTCTCTCTGTCTCTCTCTCTCGCCCTCCCTCCACAACCCTCGCTTTCTCTGTCTGTAGTCTGTACTTTCACCTTTCCTTCTCATCTCTCTATCTTGCCCAGAGTTCTGCTGGGGCATTTCTCCATCTCTCATGCCCTGTCTGTCTGGAGCTCTCTCTGGTCTCCTCCCTCACGCCACACTGCTTTCAGGGCCAGTAGAGTTCAGCACATTCCATTTCTCTGAGAGAGACTGGAGGGCCAACTTGCTGTTTTTTTTTGTGTGTTTTTGTGTTTTTAACTTATAGTATCAGGCTGCTGTCTGTGTATGTACTCATCTATGTGTGTGTGTGTCTATTTTTTCAGGTGCTGTGCAACGGTCCCGGTACCTGTGTCCCCCTTTGCCTGGCGGGACTTCTGCTAGGAACTGTGGGATTGAAGAAGGTTGTGATTGTCTACGTCGAGAGCATCTGCAGAGTGGAGACCCTGTCGCTTTCTGGAAAGATCCTCTACCATCTCTCAGACTACTTCTTTGTGCAGTGGTCGACCTTGAAGGACAAATACCCCAAAGCCATCTACCTGGGACGGATAGTCTAAGCTGTCTGTCAACCAAAGACTGGAACTTTGTGACTGACAGTATTGTTATATTATGCTTGAAAGATGAACGTTTTGAACTTGGACAGGTTTTGTTTTGTTGTGTTGTGAAAAAAAAACCTGTTGTTTTCTACACACATGAAAAATGAAATCAAAAGACAAGTTATCTGTCAGTGCTGTAAGGTCGAGGTTTGGTCTAGTATGTTTAGAACGCATAACATCATGCTGTTAATCCCCAGAAGTATGAAGAGAAGGAATACAAGGAATCTCATTGAGGTGTTGAAGAAGCATCGAATAGATGGACAAAGAGATTACCCTAGACTTTCTGTTTTTTTAATAGAACTCTGGAGAAGAATCCAACATGATTGTGACAGGAACAACAGGAAGGTGAGCTCAGCTGTCACGCTTTCTTCAAAACCTGACAACCGCCATTGTTAGAGAAGAACGCCGTGATGACAAGGAGGCAAGATGGCACAAGATCACCTCACATCCTCTCACCACTCAATCAGCGGCATGCTTCACACCATGAAAGGTTTTATTGTACATTTAATTAAACATTCTGTAGAATGCGAAAAAGCGATGTTCTTCAATGTCATGGAAACATCACTTTTCATCCCACCCACTCTGCTTGACAAGAACTTGTACAACTGCCCGTAATAACCCCCTTCTCTGTCTCTTGTGGCAGAAAGTGCAAATTAAAAGCATTTTTGTGTGCTTACGTGAAGTCGGGTGGCCTCGGTCTGGTGAAATCCCGATGTATCAAAGTCGTAACGGGGTAATTCCTCTGAAATGTACCGGCACGTTCGTAGTACACAATGCCTCCCTGAATGTTAATATCAATATCAGTGCCCCCCCCCCCTTTGAGATGTTCCTTCTCAGTCGTTTGTGTACGCTTTTGTAAACAGATTGTGTGATTGTGTTCGGGGCTGGGGTGCAGTGTTGTGCCTTGTGTGTTTGCCTTTGCTTTGTGGAAGCTTTCCTGTTGCTGGACGGGGTTCACTCAACAGGAACAGCACTGAGATAATGATGGTTTCGTTTGACGGCATTAGAAGACGGAACAGAAGGAGAATACAAAAAACGTTTGGTTTGATGCTGACATTTAAGCTAAGCTATTTATACAGAAGTTCTTGTCTCTGTATGTCTATGAGTCGAATGAAACAGAAAGTACTGAAGGAACACATGCTGTATCGGCATTATATGCATTGGGAGATGAGATCGAAGGTTGAAGCTTGTGCATTTGGACATGTAACAGGAAACATACATGTTGTTTATTTGCAGATGTTGGGAGGTTGTGTCGTGCGTGTGTAGTGATCACGCTGACGACACTGCAGAATACAGTAGTCCACAGGACTGCAGCAGCAAGTCATTTCACAGACCTCCACCATCCCAGAACCCACTGCTAGAACCCACACAGAGTCACAAACCTCCATGCATATACACAACATCTGTTTCTCCTAGCAAACCTATGTTGTTATTGGCAACCATGAGGTATGAAGTCGGAGGGAATGATACAAGGAGCCCGAGCCAATGTTGTAGAGGAAGGTAGCTGCTCGTGTCTGTGTTTGCAGTCAGTGATTTGATCGGCAAGTTTCAGTGCTGTAAGAAGTAATGATCATCACAGGAAAACTGTAGAAGACAGACAACACCTTGACGAGGGCTCGTAAAGCACTCCCATGACGCACATGCACAAACGTATACACACACACACACACACGAATATTAATCATACTATCCTTGCTGACTGATCCTTTTTAACAAGCTGACATAACGTATGAGTGAGTAATTGCACCTGGAAACAGCATGACCTAAGGCTAGTATTAAACTTTTGAAGCCAACGATAAACTGCTTCTAAAAACAATCTAAGACTCACAATGGGCACTATAGCTGCAATTCACTGTGTGGGTATACATTAGAAGAAGGAACCGCTAACAAAGTAAATAATCTGTTTTTGATTGTGCTTTCCCTCACTCCACTTTAACCTGGGATTGGGGGCCACTGAGACAATAGACACCACTGCAGACTGCACCTAAGTGTGTGCATCATATTCACGGACCGACTTATTACACCTATAAAATACTTGGCACGTGGCCCAGTTCTGATTCATTCAGACTCATGAACAGGAGTTCAACCTGTCTGCATTCTCTGCTGATATTAATGTTGTTGTGATAAAAAAAAAATCTTAAATATAATGAATTAAATACCAGATTGGTGTTTTAATAATTTATTTAACTAGAGTCCAGATTTAGGCATAAAGGGGAGAATGGAGACAGGGAATGTGAAACCGGCGCTTCTGATTGGTTCAAAAGGCTCAATAGTCTTGCAACATTTTTTTTCTGCACAAAATTGGGAAGTGAAGCGAGAAGTTTCCGAGTTTGTATCGCCACTGCCCTCTCGTACCTTCTCTCACACACACGCACGGATTTTTACTCCCATTTGGACTGTCTGAAAAGGAACCATACAGAAGACTTGTCTGAAACAATCTTACTCAGGATTTATTTTTGCTACACTGTAGCTTCATTGGGATTGACTGGTTTTAATTTGAAAACGCAAAATGACTCAATTCAATAAAGGACCTGCCTACGGATTATCGGCTGAGGTGAAAAGTAAAGTGAGTATACTAGCCCATTGTTTAAGAATGTGTTGTTTTTATTGTTAAACGTGTATAAGGTACACTATCAATCACATCCTAATAAGTTGCGAGCAGCAATCAAGTTTATTGTTGTGAGAGCGGTTTGATTTTTGTTTGGTTTGATGTTGCAAATTAGTTAAGACGGTACAAGGCGAAGTATAGGGGCTATTCGGTGTCACATCAGATGTGATTCTGTCCAGGTTTCTCTCTTGGCAATTTCTTGAAAGACTTATGATATTTCGTTAAATTGCCCACTCCGAAAGTTTTTTCTAAACTTGAAGATACAGAGATGTTGTTTTTACTATTTTTCTCACTTTCGCCTGATAAACTATAGGCTACACTCCTTAAAAACACAATGTGTAGGCTGCAGTTAAGTCCGGAGACGGATTTTTTCTAGCCGATAGGTTGAGAACGGTAATGAAACCTGCTATTCAAAGTAAAATAAACGACGCAGAATTGTTATGTTCATAGAGTTTGAGATTATTGTATTTTATAATATTCTGAAGAGAAAGAAAAACTGGATTAAATGAAAGCCAAGTCCAACCCATTGTTCGTACAGCTGGGAGGAGCCCGCTTGAGGACGCTTGTCCTCCACTTTTGGATTTTGGCTTAATTGAAGAGAAGCTGAATGTCCATTGCGTCGATTTAACAGCAAGCATCATGTTTAAAAAGTAAATGCCTGTATGCAACACAACTGTACAGACGTTCTTGAAAAAAACGTGGATGTGGTTGGAAGCAAAAGACAAACATCTCTCTGGGTGGGTTTGGGGAGACAACGTGAAAAGGTTATCATCGGCTCTAAACGGACTCCCCTTCGATGGAAAATCATGAGATCATTGCTGCCCAGTTGAAAAAAGTTTGCTGCCAGGATAATTTTAAATGGTCTGTGACTAATGACCGCATGGCGTCTTACTCCAAATTAACCATTGACGTCATGTCTTGTTTACAGTTTGTTATTGTTGTTTACAATGCCCAGTCTCACTTAGAATTTACAAACAAATTGGTAAAATGAAAACCATAAAGCCTACTTGTCATCAATTAAAGGTGTTTAGATGGATCTTTTAAAATAGTATAGGCATGTTTAAACATTCACCTTGCAGTTGACATTCGGCCTTTTTAACAACAGGACTCCTGTGACAATAAGTCTCTGAACTTATTTCTCAATTGAACTTATTTGATATCCAGGAAAATGAAGTTGCAACAGGTTGCAGGTTTATTTAATGTGACATTTTCACCATGCTGTTCCAAACTGCATATGCCTAGAATTCTCTATGGAAGTCCCTCTCCACCCCCTACCCCCAGAGGTCTGTGTGTCCCCGACACCTGGAGCATACCCTCCTTTTCTCCCTGCTTTCCATCCAAACCAGGTCTCCTTCACGAGATTTCAGACCATTTTTTTTCCTCTAGTCCAGACGTATCCAGTCATGGAAAGTTCAAATGTAGCCATTTCGCCTTTTTGTCTGCAGTTGGGAAACCCAGTCTGTCCTCAGAGAACTGATGGTTTGCTCTCAGGTCCAGTCAGTCAGTGATTCAAGCTGTGAAGTTAATGGGTCGTATCTCCTGTTCTTGTTGCTGTTCCAGTCCTGTTTTAAAAGGTTCTCATTTACTTTTGTATTTTTCCTCACGGTTTTAGTATGAGAAGGCCTCTGTGAGGTAATATGCCATAGCGAGGTCAGATGGATATGCTTGTTCTGCACTGAGCCACAAAAAAATATGAAAAATTCAAATATTATCTCTGCTTCCAATGTTTGTGTGCTCTCAGCTATTTTCCAAAATGATTGCCAAGCCACAGGCTGCATTGGCAGCCTGGTGATTATAAATTCAGTGGTTTCTGACAAGAGTAATGGAAAGCAGCTTCATTTCAGATGTACATACTTGTTAACCACTTGAAGATGACCAGCAACTATCAGTCATCTGCACTCTTGACTGTTTCCTAACATGATCTATTCGTCCGTTTTGGCCAAGGTGAAGTTGGTTGCCTTGGAATCCAAGGAACAGCAGAATGTTTACACCTGTAGATGTGTGTGTGTGTGTGTGTGAAACAGACATTCCAGTCAGATTGGATTCTTGGGTGCCAGTCTCAAGTTGGTGTTGCTAAATGTTTGACTGATGCATTTCCTTGTCCGTTGCTTCTCTGATGTTTATGCCAAACACAGGATTCACCCTGAGCCTCCAAACATCTTTTCATCAGGACAGTACGGGTCATGTACTTTTAAGATGCCTCATTCATTTAATTAGGTTTGTTTCCTCTTCTAGTTTAGCTAGATATATAGCTGGATCTAGTGTCTTGTTTGGCCTGAAAGTTATGTTGATTCAGAATGCAATGACTATATTCAAATACTCTCAAACTGACTCTTCGAGTCCTCATAGGAATTATTTCTTGCTTTAGAATTGGATGGAAGATTTAATGAAATCCACAAGTATTAGTCAATCACAAGCACCTGTAATTGATATAGCCCCAATAATTACTAACTGGAATTATATTTTTGTATTTCAAACCTTGTTTCAAATTGAATTGTCCCCCAAATTACTTTGACCCTGTCTCATTAGAAATTTGACCCAAGTCAATTTCAGAAAGAGATGGAGCCACCTAATGATCTCCCTTTTTTGAGATATGAATTGTGTAGTAAATAATAGATGACTTTTTTATAAGCTGAGTTCCATGGACCCAGATAAAGGGACATAAAATGTCTTTGGTTTGGCGGTCCAACCAGACATAACCCAAACCAACATTTTAGTCCTGGTGGTTTTCAACCAAACTACAACCTTTTGTATTATTAAAACAAATAATAGAAATGTGTTCAGTTGATGTTGTCCTTTCTATGCTTAAATGAGGACATTTCCCTGCTGAAAGGTTAGTGGCCGTTTTACAGATAGCTTCTGATACTCTGCTGGTGGTGACTGGGCCTTTTCATATCTCCTTTCCAGTCCTGTGATTCTCTTGTTGATGGAAAGCAGGACATGTCCTAGTGCTGGGGCCTGTTCCTTAAAGTATTTATCAAATAAGACAGGCTTGTGTCAGGGAAAGTCACATAAGCCTGGTTTATTCGGTAAACTCTCTTTATGGAACAGGCCCCTGGTGGACTCTGGGTCGACCTGAACAAGGGTAGACCAAGAAGTGGTCATAGCCGTAACCACAGGTATCTGAAGTGGAGATTATGCTGTTGTTTTTACTGCCATGCTCTCATGGACGAGGGCTGGGAAGGGTTGTAATGTTACTCTGCAATGTCCTGACTGTGGGTATTTTCCCCCGGTTACGCCACGGGGCGTCGTCATGGTAATGCCACGGTTTGCCAGGTTTGGATAAACAGGAAAGGTTGTTTTCATCCTTTTATTACAGTGTGTCTAATTTGGTTGATCATTTACATTTCGTAGAGGGATCTTCATTTCGAACCTCCGCTTTCAAATTGTTTTGTTTTAATGCCAAATCTTACTTGAGATAAGATATAACTCGATATTCCTCGTTAAATATGCATTAGCCTTTACCATTGGACACTTAATTCACATTGTGGTTTGTTAAGCATTTTCAGGACTAACGGGTAGTTAAATATTACTCGATATTCCTCGTTAAATATGCATTAGCCTTTTACCATTGGACACTTAATTCACATTGTGGTTTGTTAAGCATTTTCAGGACTAACGGGTAGTTAAATATTAATGAGTACCAGCTGGAATATTTGTTCAGGTTTGGTTCAATACCTGGTCATGTGTATGATTTGAGCAAATGGTTCATCGACATGAACTGTGTCCAACAGTCACATTTTTTTAAATATGTTGATCCAGTTTTAAGAGGTTGCTTCAGGGACATTGTCTTACACATGAAGCCAACCTAACTGATAGTGCTAATACTTTTCTTTCGGTTTTTTTATTTTTATGGGGAAACTTGAAAGGATACTGCATTCTTCACGTGGTATTGATTTGAAAATGTGCCTCGGGACAATTGTGTAGTTTAGCTTCGAATGTAGTTACACTTTAGGCCTTGTTCTCTCAAACGCCTTTTGTCCAGATGTGTTTCAGTTTGTTCTGGGGAGGGGATTGTCTGGGGTTCAATTCCGCTGGGGTTTACTTATCCATTGCTTTCCAGATTTTTCCTCCTGAAGCTCACTTTAACAACTTCACCAAGAAGAGGAGAACTGGATCCCTTTCCGGGACAGCACTTGGCAGTCTTCCCTGAATAACTGCCGGGAGAGGTGAGGAGAGCGAGCGAAATCTCTCCTCTCTAATCAGCCGAAGGTTTTCTGCAGGGGTGGTTTCTCTCAGCTGAAAGTCTCTTGCAGTAGCTGCAGAAGAGGCCTCTGATTAATTCCTAAATGATAGCGCTTTTCAAGCTTGCCGCTACGCATGAAGAAGTTCACTCAGAACTTCGCTCAGAACTTCCGCTGAGTCATAATTTGGAACCCAAACACCATGTTTTTTTTCTCCCTTTTTTACAAGATGCAGGCTGTTTTGAAGATTTGTCCTTTTGTCTGTGAAAGCCCACATGGATCCTGACCTCAAATTGCACAGAGAGAAATGGACACTCAGAGGACCCTTTTACTGGTGACTGCCTTTACATTCCAGCTGACAGGCTTAAGTGTGTGATTGACTCCCTTTAAACTAAGACAAGCCCTTCTTCGCTGAAAAGGGAATAGTAGTAGACTACATCTTTATGGGCCTTGATCTTTTAGTCTCACATTGAGGCTCTGAAGTGCAGTCATTACCCATGTCTGTTTCTTTATGAGTGGGCCTAGTCACCCGGTCAGTACAATACTAAATGCTACGAGGCTAATATATCGACTGAGAAACTAGGCCACATTTAACAGGGTTATGAAACGGCCAAACAGAGTGGACTGTGGTGATGAGAGTTAGAGGCCAGATGTTTAGGATCTTCCCTCTCTGACAGAGTAGGCATTAGAGTTGAGTTTGTTCCACTGTGGATGAGAACGGGTGTCTGTGATGGTTGTGAAAGACACCGTGTTTACACTGCTCGGCCTGTTCTGCAGTGCTGTTTACAGTGAATGAGCTAATGGCTGTCCACAGCTGCTTAATCCCCAGTCACGCGTGAGATATACAGCATCCTCTGACAAGCATAGGGGAGGAAAGAAAAGATTGGTAATATTGTGCCAGACCATTTGGTGTCCATGCAGAGGATGTTGTCTTTTTGTGTAGGCCTAGAGCAATCAATGTTGCAGTGTGTCTTGAGACTCCTTTCTCACTTGCAATGCATGGCAGGCGTTTTGTTTTAAGACCATCACATAAATAATATGACACAGTAAGACATTTCTTACTTCCTCTAACATTTCCAAGGCCGTGCTGTCTCCAACCAGGTCACCGTAGAAACGGAAGCCTGTTGACAGGATTGGGCTGTGATTTAAAGGTGTCTAACTTCCTGTATTTTACCAAGGATCTTGCAGGTCATGAAAAAGCTAAAGCATGTGGATACAATCTAACATGATGCTCAGGCGGCTTCATATTCACAACTGCTTCAACTTAGCGTCTCCATGAGGTGGGGAGTATCACATCTGCAGTACATCACTGACCCTGAAGACATAGGCTGCCCCTTGTCGTCGTTAGCCAGACAGAAATAGACCTGTTTAACAACTGTATCACTGAGAACTGGAACTGTACTGGTTTATGTGTTCTAGGAAATGATTATCTCGCTTCGGGCAGTAGAGCCTTTCTGGAGAACTGTAATGTCTGGGTCTCTTCTGTCTAGTTTATGAACAGTAAACTACAGTCCTACAGCATAGTGATCTCTACAAAGACAAATCATCTCAAGCCCTCACTTAGTAGGGGTAGAAGATGTAAAGTTCAAAGGCCACGCCTGCTTGCTCTGCGTGGTTGTCTTTGACTGCTGTCGTTGTTTCATCGCTGAGAGTTTTGGAGTCTGAGTTTGAGTGCGTTCCCCGAGGAACCCCAGTCTTCCCTGTGACTATCTCACACGGTAGACTAATTCAAAGCTATGTGGGAATATGAAGGGTGACACGCCAAAGGGCCAGAAGTTTATCGGATTGCTGTGGCCAATTCTCATCACAGGAGTCACAAAGAGTATGCAACCAGCGGAACATTGAAGAAATCCAAAGGCAGAGCCGTCAGTCTGTTCAAGACAGTCAACGTTTTGATCTCTCCGACTCTTTGTTGTACCTCACATTTGTGATCCATGAATTACGAGGTGATTGCGACCCTGTTGCTGACAGCTGAAGTCTACCTTGTATAACTGGTTGGAAACCATCCTGAGGATATGAAGTTAAACTATGCTGCCAATGTAGATCAGACTCACAACAATGGAAATGTGGCAAATCCCCCACCACACACACACACACTTGGTTTCTTCCATTTCTTTCTCCCATTGGGAGTTTTTCCTTGTCTTCCTTGAGGGTTTAGGTCGGTTGAGGGGCAGTTCTATGGGCGTATGTGAAGCCCTCTGTGACATGCTTTCGTGTAAAAAGGGCTACACAAATACATTTGATTTGACTTGATATACTTTTTATACTAAATATGAATTATATTTCATGGCCGCATGCTCAGTTTATAAAAAAATAAATAAGCTGTCCCACCCACATTTGAAAGCAAACCTACACCTCTGGTTTCGGGTGGAGTTTGACGGATGTTCTGGTATGTTCTCAGATCGCTCAGAAGTATGACATTCAGAAGGAGGAGGAGCTGAGGTTCTGGATAGAAGAGGTGACGGGGATGGCTATCGGAGACAGCTTCCAGAAGGGCCTGAAGGACGGAGTCATTCTGTGCGAGTAAGTGTGCGTCTGTGTTCCCAGGAGACTGACCTTGACCACATGCTGAGCTCGGCAAGCGTGCTGTAAATGCTGATGAAGACTTTGAACATGATAGTTATTCCTGTCTCTGCCTGTTATGAGAAAATTAAGGTGACCAGAAAGAGAAGGGGGAACACCCCTAGAAAAATTGTGTGTTTTTATATACGTGTGTATTTGTTTATTTGACAGGGTTCAGATGTAAATAGAAAGGCTGGATCATAAAAAAATTGTATGTATTCATTTGTGGTGCTGTGTACTTGACACACTGTCTCTCTCTCATAGGCTGATAAACAAACTGCAGCCCGGGTCAATAAGGAAGATCAACCAGTCACAGCTGAATTGGCACAAGGTAAAACGGATCTTTGACACCAACCCAAGGAGAGGTGTTCACACCCTTCCGGGGCTATATTAACCATCTGAATAGAAAGCCAACAAAGAACTCCAAATCAGGCTTTCGCCTCCTCATTCATTTCCTGCTGCAGCCTGTCGAACCATGAGAATAAGAAGGGTTATTCATGTAGCTCTCTCTCACCAACAACACTGCCTTTTATTGCGTTACGTTTGGATTTCCTGGTGGACTGACTCCAATCCCCACCTCTCTTTTTCTTCCAGCTGGAAAATCTGGGGAATTTCATCAAAGCTATCCTGGCCTTTGGCCTGAAGCCAAATGACATATTTGAGGCCAATGACCTGTTTGAAAGTGGGAACATGACTCAAGTCCAGACCACACTGCTCGCCCTGGCCAGCATGGTGAGTAGGCCGCCTCACGTTTCAATTCCTTCTGGTACTTGTAGTCTTTGGATGAAACGGTGAATAAAAAAAAATCTCCCTGCTATGGGTGGTTGTAATGGTTCTCCGTTTAGAATGTTTCAAGTTTTCTCCCACTTCACAGGGCAAGACCAAAGGCATGGACTCAAAGATCGACATTGGGGTTAAATACGCAGACAAGCAGATGCGGCACTTTGATGACGATAAGATTAAAGCTGGCCAGTGTGTGATTGGACTACAGGTAATGCGTGACAACGATGTTCCCAGCAGTCACCATCATCGTATTAAAAAAACTGCTCTTGTAGGAGGGACTTGTGGTAATGGCTGTGTTTTCATTCAGATGGGGACCAACAAGTGTGCAAGCCAGGCGGGTATGACTGCTTATGGGACTAGGAGACATCTTTATGACCCAAAGACCCAGACAGACAAGCCCTATGACCAGACCACCATCAGTCTTCAAATGGGAACCAACAAAGGAGCCAGCCAGGTAGACTAAACACTGATGAGGTCAGGTCATGTAGAGGCAGTGTCCTGTTTGATGTCCAGATTAAACGGCTTCATCTAGAGTTAAGTTGGGAAAACAAGCGATGTTTGGGGATGTTTTTGTTTGCGATGTTTCTAGTAACATTTCCCGTTTTTTCTACTATTTAAATTTTACTGATGCTGGGGCACGTGATACGTTGTGTCTCTGTTCCTCACACAACCTCTAAATGTAAGCTCTCGTCCTCTCCCTCCCTCCTTCCCATCATCCTTCTTTCCCTCCCATCCTCCTTTCTTCTATCCCTTCCTCCTTCCCTCTCCCTTGTTCCCTCCTGCCCACCATCCTCCAGGCTGGCATGTCAGCCCCGGGCACTCGTCGGGACATCTTCGACCAGAAGGCGGCCGGGCAGTCGGTGGATAACTCCACCATCTCCCTCCAGATGGGCACCAACAAGGTGGCGTCCCAGAAGGGCATGAGCGTGTACGGCCTGGGCCGCCAGGTGTACGACCCCAAGTACTGTGCCACCCCGACAGAGCCCATCATCCACGCCAACGGCAGCCAGGGCACAGGCCCCAACGGCTCCGAGATCAGCGACAGTGACTATCAGGCCGAGATCCAGGAAGAGGAGTACCAAGGCAGTTACCAGGACGACTACAGCACCCATTACAACGACCAAGGCATCGACTACTAGTACCAGGGCCGATTCGCTACTTAACCGCTAGTCGGAGCAGTATTAACTCGTTAAATTTTTATCTGGGAAAAACAACAGAGCAAGTCTTTTGCTATTCTCGCTAGCTTTTTTTTGTTTTTGTTTTATTGATGCGTAAAACGAGAAATGTTGCATTGCTCCTTCACCACCCTAACTCTTCGATTTGAGCGCCAATGGTTTCATGGGTTGTAGTTAATCATAGAAGGGTGAGATAATGTTGGAGAATGATCTTGGTTTTTGTTTGAGAACATTCCTTTTTTTAAATCTACTGTTTTAAGTGTTTTTGAAGTATGGTACACTGTGAAGTAGAGATTCATTTTTGACCAACTTTGTAGAATCTACTCAATGCTACAACCCCACTTTATGTATTTTTACCCAACAATGTATCACATTTTAAATGAAGTCTTAAAGGTTCACTATCGTTTAAATTTCCTACCCTTAAACAAAACATATTTTTATATATGCAGAACATGGGGGAAGTGTGTGGACCAATTACTCTCATCTCACCAGCCTTTTTTTAAATATATATTTTTAGAAGGTTTTGAATCACTGACACCAGATTATTTTCCCTACTGAGTTCATTCTAATGCCTATTTGTATGACGTAGATGACCAAACGAGTTGACAGGATTCTGCTTAGGCCTATTTGTATAGGGCTAGACATCAAGACCTCCCTCATGTTCTTGTAGCGCCCCCCCCCCTTACATCCTCTGTATTTATTGCCATATCTCTCATTATAAACCAGTCACCTGTTATACGGTTCTTTTTAATAATAAATTGTACGTTATAAATAAAGCCTTGAATACCTTGGTTTTCCAAGCATCTCCTATTGTAGTTCATATTCTCTTGCATTCTGTCATTACTTGGAAAGCATTCTTTTATTACATCTGCAGTTTATTCCAAAACATGATTGACCTTAATTAAAAGGAATGCGAGCCTCCAGGGGAACGTTTTTCCATCTCGTAATTCTGCCTGGTAACACGGCCATGTGTTGCTGAACTGTGGTCGGTGCGAAGACCTCAGATTTCATAAGTCAACGTGCCAGTCCTAAAATCTTCAGTTTTGAGGCTAACCGAACAAGGTTTTGAGGAACCCTGTAAATTTGATCTCCCATTGCATTCTAGAAACGCATTCCTGTCAAAACTGACCAAGTGGAAGAAACTGTCCTCACAGGAAAAATGAGTAGGCCTGCAATGCGAAGAGAAGAATGGGGCCCAACATAGTTCAGGAGACCATTTCAATCATTAAAAAGATGCAGTTTGCGTTGTTTGTAAATGCTTGAGTATCCAAAAGGAGGACCCCAGACTTTGCCTCGTAGGAATGATTTTCTCAATCCAGACACAGTCCAAACTTGAACTGTCACAGTTTGAAGTTCCCAGGCAAGCAGATAGGCTTCTACACAACCGTTGAGTCAAGATGAGTTCAGCCAACATCCATGGATCAATCTGGAACATCAAACAGTGTAGAGCATTGAATTACCGCAGCTGCTCTTTCATTCCCCCGAATGAAATAGTCAGAAGAAAGGCTTCGAAAGCATGTGCGTTTGTATTGATGGAGAAGACTGAGCGTTCCCTTCAAACGGTTGACGGAGTCCGTGAGGAAGGCCATACGTTTATGTTGGCCGGGTCTGCAGCGGCATGGTAATTCACTCAAGGTCGCAATCTAGAAAGAATGTCATGAGCTGCAAAAATAGTTTGACTGACTTTGAATGGCCTCACGTCTTGTGTTACTTGCCGCATCATTAACATAGGCGTGACATTGGAGTATAAGTTTAGAGACTCAACTGAACATTTCATTTGGGGTCAATGAATGGGCTGAATTCTGGTTCACGGTAAGGGCTTCATCTTTGATTGCTGTCAACTGAAATTAGCGCTGTGTCATAAGCGCAGCGGTTATTTTAGCTAAACTCTCATTGTTAAGTGTCGGTATGGCCTGTAATGAGACGATCAAACAAATATTCGGTCAACACCGGTTCGGTCAACACCGGTTCGACCATCGTGGAGTTTAGCAAGGTTGAGGACAGAGGGTAGCCAATGAGATTCATGAGAATGGCATGGCATTCATTCAAAAGCTGTCAAGCCCCCCTCCCCTCCTTCCTACCGCAGTCCGCTGCTTGGAAATAATCACTGCTTTGTGCGAGCTGTGGAATCCGGGGCGAAAACGAAAGACGCAATTATAGAGTGAGTCCAAAAAGGCGGTTACCGCAGCAACCGGGCCCGGCTTGTAAAGCGAAGACAGATTCCAGTCCAGCGAGTCTGGAGTGTAACAAACAGATAGGCCTACTCCTTCAACCTCAACTCTACTGTAGATCACGCTCAGGGTCAAAGCCGTGACAGCCAGACTGTTTACTGAAGCTCTTGATAAACATAGCTGGTGGAGTTTCAGTAGCCTTGGCCCAATAGTGTTTGAGTAAGCGTTGTTGGGACCCACCTGATTACATTTCTTTATGTGGTGTTGACAAACTAGGCTACACCAAACCAACAGAAATTCACCTATAGGGTGAAAAGGTAACATCAAACTCGGGTAGAAAACTGTAATTAGTAGCATCGCCTGCTCAGGTCTGGTGTTACAGCTGTATGGAAAATCGTTTCACAGCTCTCATTAAAGCAGTCATTGTTTCCATAGACCATCAGCCTACCTTGAAAAACATCTAATCTCAGGTTACCTCAAGCATTCAAAGAAGAATTACAATAACATGCTAAATATAAACACCACACATCAACTCATTTTACAGGTGTTTGTCAACTGATATATTTGCTGTGTTTGTCAAGCACCCAGGTTGGAGGAGGAAATGTGATCGAGTCAGGCTGTGGTCCAGTGACTCGTGATGCCTACTGTCTGCCTCCAAAGACAATAGAGGCAGAATCCGTGGGCCCCCACTGTGAAAACAGTTTCAGGCTCAAGGTCTGGAGTTTATTAGACCATAGCTCTTGCTAGCTGCTCCTCGGGCCATAACTCAAAGCACCTCAGCTGGGATAGGAGAATATGTGTGTGTGTGTGCTGTGTGTGTGTGTGCTGTGTGTGTGTAGCGGAGGGAGGGAGGTTGGCTAGGGAGAGAAAAGTAGGATATATTGGGCTTCTGGCAGACATATGGAGGCGGGGTGGGGGTCGATTTCCTGCAGCTGACAGGCTGCTGATCATCATGAGATACAGCCCCTGCTGGTGAACGCCGGGCCCTGCTGGGCCCTGGTTCAGAACCAGAGGGAGTTCTGAGAGGAACGCTCCAGCCCTCATCCTGTCAGACCGGTTGGAGGTGAGCAGCACCCTGACACAAAATGGCCTCCCTGTTTCACCCTCTGCCTTGCAATGTCTGTGACCTTGTCATGGGTTAAATGGTGCCTGCAACATTGGTTGGGACTGGACCATGTGTTGTGTGGTTCACTTAGACCTTTTCCTCATCAAATCATCAAGGTGAATTTGCTAATGAGCTTGACAACTTTACCTGCGCTGCATGGGCTTGTTTTTTTTCTCCGTTTTCATCTCTGAGCACGCTGTCAAAATAATTGAAACTGTCAACCAATTACTACAAAGTGTTCAGTTACACAACTTGAGTACAAAATGCCTGACAAATGTTTGTTTGGCTTTTTACGTTCTGTGGAGGACATTGCGTGACTACACACAGTACAGCTTATACGGCTGGAGAGAGCTTCAAGCCCTATCCTTTTTTCACATGCCACTAGATAACTACTGACAGATAAACTCTCACATTCCCAACACTCTGGGAATATGCAGGGTGAAAATGTAACCGCCCCCCCCATCCCCCCCTTCCAAGTCTAAATCGCCCTTGGACGTCCTGGACAGATATTTTAACTACCCGTTGACAAGGAGGTAAAACCTGTTCTGGATGCGTCGTGAGAGTAGTGTTATGTCCCCGGCCTAATCCGGGCCGGGATTTCTGTTTTCTGGATTTCTGTGCCGGCTCCAGGTTTCATGCCATACTCCATTCCTCCTGTGTAATTGACACACCTGCAACCCATCCCCTCATCAGCACCACAGTATTTCAACCCCGGTTTTCCTGTCACTCATCGCCAGTTCAACGCTTCGTCCAGAAGGTAGTATCGGCTCCCAGTACATGGTGCTATATCTAGTCCGTCCTAAGACCTTGTTTCCTCTCTGCCTGCTACAGACCACATCCTCCGGTTCATCAGCCTGCCTGCCACACCTGCCTGCCCCACCGGATCTCCTTCGCTCTCCTTCACTCAATTCAATAAACCAGTCAACTTGACCTTCAGTGGAGTCGTGCATTTGGGTCCACACCCCAGTAGCCAGTTGGTCCAACATAACAAGTAGGATACTATATGATATAACGCCTCCCGGAGTGTCGTCTGTCATGTGGAGGACTCAGCGAATGGTTGAGGCCCATTGAGTCTCTTTGGTGGAGACGACGAGCGTCTAGGGCACTGTGGTGGGCTGATAATATGAACCAGCTGGCCCAGGATGAGAGTCATATGCCATTATCGGCAAATGACTTGTTTCTCCGTGCGCAATTAGGACTAATTCCTCCTGCACGTTGGCGGTGGGTTGAGACAAGGCAACGTTCACCACAATGAAACCAAAAGTGCGAATCTGGTTTCTGTACCAACCAAATGCCACGTTATGAATGTGTGACAGCGGGCAAACTCGCGAACAATGGATCCAGTATTTCTCCCATGAGATGTTGAGTACCTCAGGTTCAATCTGAGGCAATAAAAGAAGTAAGACTTCCTCTGTTTTACTGCCAATTAGTGAGTTACTGCTCTGGCCTCTGACATACAAAACTGCACAGCAGGTCCAGTATGTTAGGTATGGAAGGAGCTCTTATTGAAAAATCACCATGACCACAAAAACATGACTGATATGGAGACTTCTGTAGTAATTCAGCCAGGGGTTACAAAGTTTGGGAGCCTGAAAGTTTGGATATGCAGGTGTACCGAGTATACTGAGGCTAAATAAATACTTGAGAGGTGAAGTTGACCACTTGGTTACAAGAAAGGAATATGGTTTACGAGAGACTGCACTGGAGGTGCCACATTCAGGAGCCTCGCAGCAGAGAGAGAGACAGAGTATTCAACTCATGCAGAGACTATGGCTGGTGTTTTCAATCTGATCGAGTGAATTCCTAAAGCTAATCTAATATAGTAAGACAGCAAACAGTCGATCGGTAGGTTGACCACTGAGGAGAACAAGGCAAGGACCCCCCCCAGCCCAGTCCAGCTCCTGGAGGTAAGAGGGACTTTGCTGGATTGAATTACCAGACCCTCTGGGTTGTTACCCTGGGCTGGTTGAAGAGACAGGGCAGAGTTATTGAGTTAGTCCTCACATCATACTAAAGTGACTAACATCTCATTTTTGCTGCTGAATGGATTACTGTTAATCATCATAATGAGTGTGGGTCATGTGTTTCCGGAACGTGGAGTAGAGCTAAATATATCAGGATGGGCCGTGAAAAGAAAGGGACTATCTCGCTCTCCATCTCTCTCTAGGTCTTTCCAGTGTTATCGAAAGGTTTGCTTGAGATTACCATACCTGTCAACGTTTGTGATGTTTTCTGAATGGCATTGAACTCTGTATAACTCGAGACAACTAGCATCTTGGCCTGCCCCTCGTCCATTAATTGTACATTTCAGGACAAGTTATCCCTTACTTCTCAGCGTGAGAAATGGTTGAAATGCGTGAGACTTGAAAGCCCTGTCTCTCTCTCTCTCTCTCTCTCTCTCTCTCTCTCTCTCTCTCTCTCTCTCTCTCTCTCTCTCTCTCTCTCTCTCTCTCTCTCTCTCTCTCTCTCTCTCTCTCTCTCTCTCTCTCTCTCTCTCTCTCTCTCTCTCTCTCTCTCTCTCTCACACATGCACATAAACGTCTTTTTTCTTGTTTTTGTTTGTATAGTTAGGATCCCTCGAAAATGAGATGGTTCATCTCAAGGGGTTTAATCACGTAAATAAACTTGTATCATCATCATTACTGTTCCTTGGTCCTCCTGGTCGACATTAGGATACTCAAGGAAATGTGGCAAATTTGTAACATCTTGAAAGGAAATCATTCGTCTCCCTCTAATGTGTGAGCATAGCGACCTCTTGTGGTACAATTAGTGTATCACAGTTTGTCATTCAAATAACTTTTTTTGGTTTGTTTGGTGGCCTCAAACTAATGAACAAATTAAGATCCGACTTGATAAGATACTCAAAAGTTTGACATTCAAATAATAGAGATGGGTAGGGTGAAGCTATTGAAACACCAGGCTACACAGAGTGGTGTCAACAAGTAGCCGCAAAAGTGCAAAAGTGCAAAAGTGATCGCTTCTCTAACTCGAGAAGGAATGATACGATTCCCTCCTCCCCGAATCATACTTAATTTTTTGAAAACAACTTTTATTTTATTCTGATCGGATAATTATCAAGATCAGCAAGCCCTCTGTAGACTGTTTTTACGTAGCCCTCCCAAAAAAGATACCATTCTCCGATCACGGAGGGCCCCTCTAAGCCCAAGGGCCCCTGGGCACGTGCCCATATGGCAGATCCGGCCTTGACTAGATGTAATATTTAATTTGTCTTTCCTGTTTACAAACTATGCAGAATGTCTGGGATTTCTCCACTTGGAAAAAAACGATGAAGCCACCAATACGGTCAACTACACATGTTGATTGTTTGGGTCCACAAAGACGTCATGGACTATTTATTTCCAAAGTCCCCCTACTTAGGACATCTGACTGTGCCCTTAGAATACAGACAGCGTGGCGCAGAGGCCTCTGAGAACATATAAACACAGACAGCAGGCCTACATCCTTGCCAGAATAAACCTGTTTTCCCTTCTTGAGGATAGACCAAAAACTGATTTCAAAAGTGTCAGATTAATTATTCGATTAGAATTCTGGGGTTGTTGAGAGGTGTGTTTGTAGAAGCAGAAGGGTTAATCATTTGGAGCTGAGGGCAAGTCTTCATGCAAACCAAGTTCAGCACCCTTTCTCTTTAAAAATGACACTTTATTGTTCTTTATTGAATCACAAACTGTTAAAAAAACAGGAAATCCTGTCTCAGAGCAAGTTGGCAGTTTGTTTAAAACGTGATTAACATGATTATCCTGATTAATAGCCTCTAGCTTTCAATAATGCAACCCAATCAACAGCTTTTGTTTTCTTTGAAAATTCGTTTTTTATTCAACCATTTTCAGGCCTGGATCTTTGGCTTGTATCTATCTGCCTTCTCTGTGCACATGTGGTGTTTTGGCCTTAATGGCCAACTTGAGTTCACATGGTCAGAACCAGGAGTTATTTCCAAAGTGGCCACATGGCTGCATACTTTTCATGTATGCATGTGATGATCGGGGGATTACGGTAAAAATAACAAAACGACAGAACGGAAATGTCCTTAACTGACTTTGGTGCTATTTAACAAATTCAATCCTGAATTGAGCGTGTTGTGTCTTTCACAGTATTTATTAAAATATGAACATTTGTGTGGAAAAGGAGCGTGGTTCTATGACCTTCAGACCTTGCAGCTCACAGCAGGACAAGATTTATGGAAGATTGAACCGTCATATACCGTGAGAGCGACTAGAATAACGCAAAGCTATTTTAAAACACTATGTTTTCACTTTGAAGCTAAGACTTGATCTTTGCATTGAATTCCCTACATACCACATTTTAGTTTCAAATGAAATACACGATGGATCTTTATGGCCGTTTCTGAAAAATAAATAATGTCCATACAAATGTATGGGTTTGCTCTGTGATATTTCGCTGGCCGGTGCAGCTTCTCAACTTTTGTGCCAGTGATGTGATATCATCTGTCTCCAAATATTTCATGCTTTCTACGTGATGTTTACATTACAGATCATTCTCAGCTCCCCCTTCTGAGCCAACCTCACTGTCTCAGAGCAAACATGCAACAGGAAGTTACTGACATGAGGAACAACCTGTTCCTGTTGACAGATTGGAGTAGGTACCTGTCTCTGCACCTTGGAGGTAGTGTCATCTTACTTTCACACGCACGCACAAACGCACACACACACACACAATGCAATCGTTGTTCCACAGACCTGGCACAGCACAGATACACACAGCAGATTTGTCAACATAACATTGAAAAAACACTCTGTGACCTGAACATGCATTGCAATACAAAACACATGGTTAGAAGCTCCGTATACTCTGTGACTGTTGCTATCCAGGCTGGGGCCCAGCTAGGGAACGACACGTAGACGTCGGGGTGTCAGACATGGTGGTCTGCCGGCTTCTCCTTGGCATTCTCACGGCCATGAGAGGAGGTCACACAGGAGTGAGGAGGGGAGGAGGGGCCGGGCCCATCATGGCACAGTTTCTGCACCTCAGATCAAGATGTGTGAAAACTGTTCCGTGAGATCGTACGCCACCCCAGGTAGGGCCGGCCCGACCCAATAAACAAACGATTCGTTCGGGGCATCAACTTTGCGCTGACCACCAGACATGAGCGGAAGATGGAAGAAGCCCAACAGAAATGTATCCTTTCCTGATTTTAAAATATATCTTCTTATTCCTTTTGACAATAACAGGAAGAGAGCGACAGGAAAGGCAGGGAAAGATAGAGAAAGGGGATGACATGCTTGAATCAACCTGGGTCCCAGCAGCAAGGCCTCAGCCTGTGTTGTACACCTTCCACCCTGGGAACCACTGCCCTCTTCTTGGTGGATTTATGGTGTTTATTCAAATGTTTGAAGTAAGTGTTTGAGTACTCATAGCAAAAAATGATACAGAGCTCAGCTAGAATATTCCCATAACGCCGAGTGAAACATTTGTTAAAAAATGTGAATCAATTGTGGGAAAAGGCTGAGGTTCAATGAATGGAATCTGAAAGGTTGGCCCTTCGCTGTGTTCTGTCATGTCTCAAAACCTAAAGAGAGAGCAATGAGTCACTCAGTCTCATGAAACCTGTCTTCATGGTCCACACCCCTGTCACCTGCAGGATCTGGGTCTTGCTCGGAGCACAGAGACCTTTGTTTGGCGTGGGCGGAGTCTATGAGTCTGTGTGGTAGAGGAATGCAGGGCTCTTTGCCAGCACTGCTCCATGTGGAAACACTCCACACAGCACTGATAACAGGACCCTGGTACACAAACTCAGGAGCTGAAAGGAGCGCGACATTGGTGTGAGCTTGTGTTTTCGTTTGAAAGATAACATGACTTCATACATCTTTTGTGTGTTGGTTTCCATCCTGAATATGAGGGAAAAGGAATCATTTCAACCTGATTTATCCTTTGTATAGAGAACATGTGTTTCAAGGTTCATGGGGTCACCCAAGAGCACTCGAGTCATTATGTTAACTACGTAAATGGTAGAGTAGGTGTCAGAGATGGTAAGGAAGGCCAGACTGACAGTCTGGTTGAGGCTGAAGTGTTGCTTCTCATCTGCTTTCCCTCCACACTGCCAGCGTACTGAAGGAGTCTGGATGATGTTTGGCTTCTGCCGATGAGAATGAGAGCTCAGCCTCATAACTCACATGCTCTGATAGCTGAGCATGTGTCTGCAGAGAACGGGATCAAAAATAGAGCCAAAAAATGATCCTTTGGTATGAAAGCTATGAATGGAATCGGATGGAACCTATTCAAGGAAGAGGCTGTTAGTGTAATTGTATCCCCTCGCTTTGTTTTTTCTTCTGTTTGTAATTAACGTCGGGGGTTACAGAGAATGTACAGGCCGCTGTTAACAGCCACCTGGAAGTAACTACCCTTGGTCTGAGAGAGAGGAGAAGAAGATCGGAAAGAGGAGAGGAGGATGTTAGTGATAGAAACATACAAACATACAAATTGTTTAGTAGCAATATTATTCCTGTATCTCCTGTATCCATATCTCCACATATTGACCAGGAGGCTCTTGTGTTTTCAAATCTCAACGAGCCCCTTCTGGTTTTATGAAGGTTGAATGAATAAAAAATAAAGCAAAAAATAGTTGAGAGAGAAAATAACAATTCTGAAGTACCTCACAGTGTGCAGTGCATCCTGAGAGAGTTCTAGATAACAAACACGAGGCATTTCTGTTTTCCCAGATGAGCCCCAAGCCATGAGTGGGCGAGTTGAGGTTAATACAAGTTTAGCTCCCAAAATGCATGGGGACATGTCCTATCTTAATATTGTACCTTTATCTTATCTTTGATCATTCCAGCAAGTGAATTATTGTGCTCCTTAAGAGAAAGAAGGTTGTATTTAAATAAATGGCATGACTGATCACGTTATGGTTTGTCTTATGGGGAATTTCCTCAAGGTCCTACAACGACTGTGGCACCAAAAAGAAAATGTTATGGACGGAAATGGCAAAATCCCAACTGTCAAACTGTTCTGTCTCTTTGACGCATGTCTTGAGACATGACTTGTGGTTGTCTCTAAGGTTGTCTGATTCCAGTCTTTCAGTCCACCAGACGTATAACATTGTTCTTCTTTTGAAAAGCCACAGATAAACCCATGACGTGTGCACTACGTGACAACAGACAGGAGAAACCTCACATGATAACTGGTTAGTAGCTGATGTCACATGATGTAAGGACCCACACTGTTTCACCAGCAGTGGACGGCCATCTTGGACTGTTGATTTGAACCCAGTGGTCAAAATGACTGCGAGATGAGTGTTCCAAAGTTTCCCACACCCAATTGAAGCATTATTCATCACACAAGTTAAAACATGCTATTTATCATCATGTTCTGCCGGTTTTAATCTATGTTGTGAGAAAATAAATTAAAGCATGGATTTGCCTTCAGGACACAATGATAAAAGTGTCCTGAAGAAATCTGTGAAGTCAAGAAGGATTTATTTGTTGCAAATCATTTTCCATATGATGTGTAAGTAGTTATCTTCATCATGGGGCTACAGTGTCTGATGTCTGGATGTGACCAGATTTCACCCCCTGGTCTCCTCTGCTTCTGTCAGTTTTACAGGAAAATACACCCCCATCCAGACCAAAATACATTCCACATCTGGAAGTTACTTTACACAGCCAGTGATTTTCGGAATTATATAATCGAATGAAAAACCAAACTAACATCAAATGTAAACCAAAACAAATGATGCTTGCTTTATGTCTTCAGTCTAATGCTCTTCAGTTTCCGCAATGTTAGATATCTTAGGGGTGAGACACACGGCCCTTTCCACATAGTTGTCCGTCTGGGTGACATCACCTCAGAAGTGGAAGTTCACACACTGAGCCTTAGACGCTTTCTAGCAGCTGAGCACCGTCTGCTACCACTGTATGTGTTATTTTGGGAGAAAAAACTTTTTCTGATTTGGCTGAAGTGGATTCTTTGGATTCATCCATTAAAATGAGTTTAGATAACCACTTGATGACTAATCTGGTTGGTTTAGCAGATCTGGTTTCATTGGGTGGCTTAGTAGAGTGTTGTAAGGCATTTACAGCATCCAATAAACAACTTCTCATTTCCGTTCTCTTGTTTGGTTCTACATTTTAGATCACAGTTTGAATCACAATCATTCACAAAGGCCCTGTACATCAAAGGATTTTTTTTTACAGTTTACAATTGTCTGCTGTCTGGTTAAATGGTGTGTGAAATTATATCTGTACAAAACCTGATAGCGCTGTGCCATTACTTCTCGAGGCATTTTAAACTAAGCATCCCATATTTGGTTAGCTGATCGCTCATGACCTTTTGCAAGGTTGGTCCAAAAAACAGAAACTGAGGTAGGTCTTATTGGGTGAGGGACAGTCTATTACCACAGACGGGGGAGCAAAACAGTTTTCATACTGACTCATTTGAGTCATCGGGATCAATGCTAGGAAACTAGGAAATTTGATGAATGAAGTCATGCTGTGTCTGGAATCTAGCAACAGTCAAAATTGTTCGGACCTTAGTGGTGTGAGTCGGAGATTTTAGCGAGGCCTCCTTAATTATCATCCATCCCCTCTGTATCCAAACGATTGGAATCGTTGACCAGATGTTTAGTCACTGTGCCGTACATTCATGACACAATGGAAGCTAGCCACTGTATCGTGTTACTCACAGGATCTCTGACGAGATATCTTATCTTAGAGCAGTCTAGGGCATTGGAAGGCAGACGACTGTGTCAAAACACACCCGTATGGCAGGTATGGATCGACCTGTGTCCCTTCGTCTGCTTTCATCCACGTCAGCCAGGCGAGACCTCACATTCTTGGGCAAGCAGGGGCGACCGGCAATCGTGGGGAGATGCCACACACCCGTTTGCATGCACACACATGTACAGGTCATCTTATTGTTCACGACCCATTATACTGTGTTGGTAATTATATTTAAAGGATTTCTTCAATTTCTGGGGTCTAACAGTCATGTTTTTGTTGTGGAAAAATCTGGGACCTAAACCACACACTCAAATTATACTTTCGAAACCACTAACATGTGAAAACAAAACATGTTCTTCATAATTCTCTCTGGGCAACAGTTGTCTACACTTTGAATCCATCGGTTTCCGTAGCCCAGCGTCTGGGTGTTTGCTTAGCGTCTGCCTGGTGAAAGGCCATTAGCTCTGATTACTGTGAGTGGATGTTGGGCCGTCTAGAGTGCCCGGGGCTTTGTTATTCTAGTTCCCAGTTCTCAGGACTTCAAGAAGCACAGCAGAATAAGAAAACTCTCCCCGCTGCAACCTCGTCCGACCAATAACCAGATAATGACACGTGAACCTCGCTCCCCTGGACGTGTTGGGTTTGGTACTAGCTGGCCAGACGGGAGGGGGTTGAGGGTTTTGTCCCCTACACGGCCCTTGTTGACACTCCTGCTCTGACTCAGATGGTTCTGGGAACAGAGGTCTGTCAGGGCTAACTCAGACCTGTTATGGCAGGAAGCTCTCTCTGCCTCCTCACCTGTTTTTGACACTGTTTGCACACTGCCCATGTGATGTGTTGTGGGGTCTGTGGATGATGTGTGTCATGACAAAGCAGAGAGAGTTCACCATAGAAACTGCTGAGGCACTCCCTAATGTGTCTCGCCTTATCATGTTACACGTCGAATTGGTCGTAGCCAATTCGACCTTCCCCAGATCAAAGCTTATGTTCGTCCAGGCTTTTTCTGAGCAGTGGGTGGATGCTTAAACATGGCAGGAAATGTACTCTGTTCAGTAAACACTCAACCATAACAATGGCTTAAGGGCTTTTTTCTAAATGGTGAGAGTACCACAGTAAAAGAATGTGGTTGTTGCTTGACATTCAAAGTTGTTGAATTTAAAAGATTGCTGAGAACATGCAGAACAAATGTCTGCTTTTAGGGTTCGGTTTACGATCGCCCCAGATTGCTTAGACAAGGGACACATTAATAAACTGACAATTGGACTATCTCTTTCTCATTCCCTTGAGTTTCACAAAGAGTTGTTCTCAGTATTGAGTCGGTAATGTGGTGAGAGGATAGGAAAGTTGTAAGATATCCATTTTCCCCCCCAAAAAATTCAGCTTACTCAGCTGCAGTACATTATGTCCAACGAAAACAAACATGCAGAAGATTAATTCTGTAATTCTGTATTGCCCGTTATCTACCACTGCAGTGAAGGGGACAGAGGGTCAATTCTTCCCGCCCAAAAATGAAGTGTGGGAAATCTCTCCCCGTACATCTGGCCATCATTGTAAATAAGAATTTGTTCTTCCTGATCTTGCCTGGGTAAATAAAGGTTAAATAAATAAAAAACGAATGTCGTGGACCTCCTACATGACTGACCGCTTTCTTCACATAAACCGCTGTAAGTGCCCATCTCTCGCCCGGGTTAATCTCCTCATACTGGGTACAAACAACACAAGACCACAGACCTTCTGGCACCTCTCCCAGGAAGTTCAAACAGGGCCGGTCTCTTGCCGGGTCCAGTATCATTTATTTTTGCACGGTAACTATTGGCAACCAATCCCTCTGGGTTCTGACATCTCCGGTCACAGCTGCATGTTCACAAGTCCGTGCGCTCCACAATCTCTGTGGACGGATCCCACCGGCGACGAGAGGAACGGACACTTGTTGAATGGGGAGTGCACGTGGAAGAGTGGTTTCAAAGGCTGGGCGTCTGCAGGCCTGGATGGCATGTTTAATGAGTGGGACCTCGCTGAAGGGGAAGTGGTGCGCATGTCTGGTACAAGAAAAAGACAGGAAGGGGTCTTGCCGTGGTAACGGAACCTTGAAGTTAACAATGTAGCCTATCAGAGGAGTGGGCCTGATGTGAGGTGACAGCTCAGTCATCGGCATATCGTAACTTACATGGGGCCGTAATCACGGCTTGCACTCGGATAGGCTGTAGATCGTCCTCAGGTCATTGATTTGAACTGCGGCACAGTCTATCAGTACGAAGGAGCACGTGTGGCTGGTTTGACCAAGGCAAACAAACCTCTGTGACTGAAACTTTTGCATCGCTATCGGTCATCTGCGAGCTGAGCGATAAGCCGCTTTTCTGTGGCTCTGTCCCTTGCGTGACCCGCGGTCAGACAATCAGACAGCACACAGGAAAAGCTTTACCTCCGCCGGCTCTGCAGCACACCAAACACAGCAAAGGCACGTCTGCTTCACTTAGCTTATGCCAAGGAATGCAGGTCAGTGTGTGTTTAGTGTAATGATTGATCAGGATATTATCCATGCAACGTGTTCTCTTCACCCCAAAAAATCGGAACTGGCTTTGAAAGTTCTGTTGGCTAGTTAATGAAATCCTGGCAATAGTTTGTAATGTAGGAGGATCAGTCTGTGTGTCAATATATGGACACACAGACACAGACTTTGTGTCCATATTTCTATAGAATTTTGGAAATTACAGTAATTCTGGAACCCCCCCAGGTGCTTCTGCAATGAGTGTTCCACTTCTGCTATGTGTGGTTTAGATTCCATTTTCATTCTGACAGGTTCATACTCGTACCGCTGCTTGCCCTACCTCGTCCACAGTGTAGCCTATCAGCCCCCATCAGCCTGTTGCATAACATTGTAAACAGGATGTCCGTCCAGTCCCTGCAGCTACACAACCATCAAATCGTCTCTATGACCCTCCCACTCTGCACCAGAAGATAGAAGGTAAAAGAGTAACTGTTGAGTAGCTAACTAGCTAACAACAACAGGATGCGTGTCTGTTTGCGTCCTCCCCGAAAAACGGATTCTGAGCTGAACACATCCCTGAAGAACAAAGGCCCCTGTGAAAACATTAGATGTGAGGGGGGGGGGGGGGTCAGCAATTAGGTACAAGTTCACACCGCTGGGAAACACAAACTGTGTAGTAAAGTCAAATGATATTAATAGAATCACACACAGAGAGACAGAGAGAGAGAGAAAAAGAAAGAAATAAGGCAATATAGGAAGACAAAGAGAGCAAGAGAGAGAAACGATTAGATCCCCTTGTGGCCCCCCTAAATGTAGAGTCTGAATGATTATAACAGTAATAATATTAACAGGAAGAAAGCTATATGACAACATGAATGGGTAATGTAACTGGCCTCTCAAACAGTACAACCCAAGCCGCAGCTTGGCCCCGCCAGTTGGAATCTCTCTGAGTGAGAGAGAGAAAGAGAGAGGCCCCATTCAGATTGAATATGAGTTCACTGAGGGACACGGCTAAACTCCTGTGTTAACAAGAGAAACGTTGTAACAGCAGCTACCAGGGAAGGACCACAGCCTGTTGTGAGACTTCACCAAGAGACAGAGCGATATGAAATAAGGTTTGTCAGTTAGCTCATGAGAATGTCCAAATCAGCAGTCGAGTGAGGCTGTTCAGCTCCTCTGTAGAATGGAATCACAGTCAAAAAATGTGTTAGGGTTAGACCATCAATTGCATTGGTCTGGTTTAATCCCTGTGCTTTCACACAGTCCTCCGTTTAAACCTGCGGGGCTGTTTGGTCCAACTGCAGACTACTCCTGAGGTCTAGAGTCTCATTATATAAACTGACAAAAGTCACATTTCCTGGAAATAGATCCTCGTGACAACACATTAAAGGAATATTTTCGCTAAAGCTTTAAACAGGAACATGAGCAACACTGCCCTCTTATCTTCTGACACCACCAACAATGGGAGACAAATCTGTTTTTTTGCAATTTGTATAAGATAATTGATAATCTTTCAGGCCATATTCATCAGCTGTTTTTCCTTATTGTGGCTCACGGAATAACGGTCAAACGCAACAACTACAATAATAGACTTTAAAGCATGACTGGACATCATACAGCAATCTCTGCAAAACTAGACTATATTAATAGTTCCATTAGGCATTATGACACAAAATCCGCAGGGATCCATTCACCTAAACCCCACATTGACTGCATTTCTGTGACTCACTTCGAATCTCCCAAGTATAGAGAAAAGAAATCCCGCTGGATTAAAGTTGGGATTCACCCTTCATTCAGAGCGATCCCTCGTTTGCTCATCCGAAGCCTGTGTGGAGCACAATCTTCCCTTGCGTGGGCTTTGGAACGGGTAGACAGAGAGAAGAGCAAGCGTGCAGTTTCCCTCATATACTCACCGAGTATCCTCATGCTTTCCTGACATCCCCTTGGGACGTGACTGGTAAAGTAATTAGCGCAGTGCAGCGCTACGCTTAGCTGCCTGGGAAAGTGAGTAACAGAGGATTCAATAAGCATGACCATGTTCTACATTAAGACAATAGAAAGAGGCCAGGGATGACATTCTAATCTGAAATTCCTGTAGCTAATTGGACCACAATAGTTTTTCATCCACGAATGACCATGTGTCTGATGTTTGCCGGTCTATGGAAGCTGTAATTAATGCAGGATGATTGGAGATTTAGGCCTACTAGGAACGCTGGTTAGGGTGTTGGCTGTCTGAGTAATGGCTCCTTTGAAACTATTATTTGAGGATTATCTGTATTATACTGTACAGTTAATTCCCTTAGCTTTGCTGGGTTTAGTTTGGGAACAAGTCATTTTTGTATCAAAAGAAACAGAATTCAATACCCCCCAGCGTCTTGCAAGTGCCGATATGTGTGAATGACTGTGTTATTTTGTCGGATTTCTCAATCCATCAACAGAAGTGCAAGTCATCCAATATAGTGTCCATAATTATGGTTGCCTAAAATAAATACAAAAAAATCACCACTGAGAAATGCTACTTTCTTATAGTTCAGTGTACAGTAGTCTATACTTTGTTGTTTTTTAAAGGCTTGGCTACACACATTTAGTTTGGTTTATTTCATTCATGGGACCGTTCACATTTAGCATTAGTCATTGCTAGTTATGCAGTGGACCACGTGGTCACATATTTAACCTGTTTTAGGGACTTTCTGAGCGTCCTTCAATGAAAAGTGTTCCTCTTAGTTTCAGCCTCTTCAGTTAGTACTTAAGAAATTTCAGGGCATTCAAAGCCCCAGGCAACCCAAAGTTCTGACTGGGCCTTGATTAGCATATTTTTCTGTTGAAGTAAGATTCGCTTGGCATGATGTCCCAGTTGAGGTTGCCAGCGGTGCCAAACACATTGGTATTCCATGGTCGCTTTAGACTAGAAAAGACGCAGTTTTCCACTGTCAGGCGACCACATGAATGGATGCAACCATGTTGTCATGGCATTTCACTACATATCACACAATATGATTAGGCTGTCATTTGATTGTAAACGTTGGGAAAATATTATTGTGTGTTTTCCCATAACCTTTAAATAAAAGCAATGTTCTTCTATGCTGAAGGATGTGAAGGGCAGTGCATGAATTCTCTGTTACAAATTATCTTACTTTCCCGTGATGACATTTGCAGTAGGCCTTTTGTCTGGCTAGTCATGTAAGGGATTTAAAGTCCAGTATTACATCATGCAGTTTTACGCTACATGTGGATATGAGACTTACTTACCAATAGCAACATGTCAGCCATTACTGCACAGGCCAAAGATTAGGCTATCGGTTTCCAATTAATGACTAAAGGAGTCGTAGGCCTAAATGTAGCCTAATATGAAATGGTCGTTGATAAGCTTTCAAGACAGTAAATGCGAGGCAACTGCAACCCAGCACAATACGATGTTTCAACCCTACTTAAATGAGGTTTGGCTGCATTTTCACTAAATACAAATTGGGCATTTCCGGGCACTTGTCTCACAGGTGTAACGATTCGAAAATGACATGTTTATCTCTTCGACATTTCGATGGTGGAGTTGCAGTTGACATGAGTTTAGCGTAACAAGTATGAGCACATACAAGCCTGTGCTGAAAAGCCCATCCCACCAAGCGACACAGAGCGCACCCGACGTGCCTTATTTGGCGAGTCGATGCGTCATTTTCATTCCAGACACAAAAGCCTATTCCACAGATTTATAAAGCTGTCCGCAGCAGAACGGAATTCATTTACACTAACAAATTTGAATTACTGACCAAAACCAACCTACAGGAGTGGACCGTGTCTGGATTTAATTGGCCCTGCTAAACAAGACGATATAGCCTTCTGTTGAATGCTCAATTGCAGTGTTACTTCAGAAAGATACCTTTTGGAAAGCTGCTTGCGTTCACCTGGATAAAGCCTCACCCAAATCTATTTTCAACAGTACTTGCGCCGACGTTTTACATTCCTCAAAGCAAAATTTTGAAAACTGGAAAAATGGTTTTCCTTATGACATTGTTTATGACCGTCCTCTTAACAGACATAGCTTCAGGTATGTAACACTCGTGATTTGTCTAGCAGTCCCTCGGTCGGATTAACTCTATTGTTATTTAATTGTGTTCTGCAGCCTTGCGTAGAGTTTAATACATAACATTGAGCATTGAAGTTTACTTTTCTTTTGTATCGTTGTAGGAGAGTATCCAAAGGCACAAAACGTCAGTTGGTCGTCTTTCAACTTCAAAACGCTGCTTATGTGGAGTCCTAAACCCGTTAACTATTCCTACACAGTTGAATATTCAGTGTAAGTATATATTTTCTCATAGTCCTACTCTCCCAATTTGACAATTTTTCGCAATACAACAAGTGATTGTTAATTATTAAACAGTGCGTGTAGACCTTAGCCTACACATAATTACACAATGCATGTTCACTACTGTCTGAATGCTTCATTGACCTTGAGAATGCTTTTGCGTCTATGTAGGTAACTTGACACTGATACGATTTCAATATTGATCCCTTAAAAGTTTTTACTGTAATTGATGCATCTTTGTCTGGTTTATAGATCAAGGGGATATGAAGCCCTAAAACAGGTGTAATAAATGTCTAGGAACAAGATAAGAGTTCAGGATATGGTCAAGTTAGAGGTGACAGTTACTTATTCAGGCTTCAAAACCACGCCCAATGAACGAGCCTAAACGTTCAGAAATCCAATAGTCCAACAGTAAGAAACCCTTTCAGAGTGTTAAAATGAGGATCTTTCTCGTGTCTCAGCCTCGGTCAGGACAGACAGAGGAACCCCCACTGCATCCGAACCACAGAGACCGAGTGTGACCTGACCACGTCTCTGACGGACCTGAAGGCCACCTACTCAGCCGACGTCCTCTCAGAACCTCCTCTCGGTGGGACCTCTGACATCATCGAGTTCCCGCACACGAGCTCCGAACGCTTCTGTCCCTACAAAGACAGTAGGTATACGACCGACCCAACGACCGAACGACTCACTCGACCGCATGCCTTTCATCCGGAGCCCCTGCCTGTCTGAGATGCCTGTGTCCCCAAGTGTGACTGGTGGCAAGCAAGCGTGACAAACTCCTGTTGTTTCCTCCACATCCAGCTCAAATAGGCAGACCGGAGGTGAAGGTGGAGGTCAGCGAAGACAAGAGGAAAATCACGCTGCACGTCAAAGACCCTCTCACGGCGTTGTTCAGGGACAGCAGAGCTCTGAGCATCAGGGACGTGTTTGCTGAGGACCTCCAGTACAGAGTGACCTACAGGAGGGCTCAGAGCACTGGCAAGGTAGGACCAGGAGGGGGAGTCAAAGGAAAGGGACCTGAGAATGTTGAGAATATTGAGGTCACGTAGTATTTAGAATTGATCTATTAAGAAATTGGACATTGAAAAACCACGCGGGCCTTTTTTCTTGTCTTTGTAGGCGTCAAGAAAACATTTGAGAGGAGTAGGACCTAGGTTTCCTATGCACCTGTATACCTGTTGTCATTGCTCCGAATAAGTAAACGCATTCGAGACTTGCAAAGTTGAGCTCACCGATAGAATGTCCACATTAAAGCTAGTGGGAACATCACAATCTGCCCTGTTTTGGATCTCATCGCGCCCTTCAAATACAAACATGGAAAACAGCAAGTAAATCAACCACTGTAACTCCCCCCCCCCCCCCCCCCCCCCCACCTTGGTTCCCCGTCCAGAAAGTGACGACGTCGGAGAGCAGTGTGATCGAGTTGACGGACGTGGATCGAGGCCAGAGCTACTGCTTCAACGTGCAGGCCTTCATCCCCTCCCGCTCCCCAGACCAGCAGCTGGGGGAACTCAGCCAAACGGTCTGCTCCCAGGACGAAGAAGGAAAGCCCTTCTTTGAAGGTAAGGAGGATGAAATCATGTAGAACAATTATAATCACTTTGCCAATGACAGAAAGACCTTCTCTGGAGTTAAGGAGGATAAAATAAATCACTTGGAACAGTGGTCTTCAACCCAGGTCCTGGTTTCCCTGCTCCAACATACCTAATTCAAATAACGAGCCATTCATTTGAAGGTGTGTTGAAAGAGGGGATCTAGAACATGCAGGACAGTGGGCCCTGAGTACCAGGGATGAAGACCTCTGACTCAGCAGAGGTTTTCACCCAAAGCGACGTGAGGGATTTGAACCTGGGATCTCTCAACCTGCACACAAATGTTCTATCGCTGAGCTATGACTTAGCCAACACTTACCAAGATTTGTAGGGGTTTTGTTGATAGGGGTGCTGTGTCACTGATCATGACATCATTATTGGTAGAGATTTATCTACAGTGTGTTGTAATGCAAGACGAGCTGAATCGGCACACCCAATCAATTACGCCACACGAGTATTGCAAAAAATGTGAACTATGTTTCATTTCTGTTGTGCTCTCCCAGTGTTGTAGCCATCTCTAAGATGTTCTGTCCAGTTCTAGTTCTTCGCTACATCTAGTTTATGTTCTGGACATTGCCTTGTAACCAAGTTGTGCAGTTTAGCACTTTGTAGGTGAAGAACAACATTCTTCATAGAATTTGTTTTTGTTCTTGAAAGAATGCAGAACAATATTGGATGTTCTCACTTATCCCTATCACTCTTAATTTACAGAGTATGGGATTGGCGTGATCGCATTTGGCCTCCTGATCATCATGGCAGTCATAGCTGCGGTCATTGCATTCCCCGTGCTGTATTGCAGAAGGAGCAGGAGGAGAGCCAATCAAAGGGAGAAAGAGGGAGTGCCTCTCCGCGCTGTGTAGGAGTGCATATCTATGACACCCTTTGGAACAGAAGGAGTGGGAGTGTGTACCTAACACACCCTCTGGGACAGAAAAAAATACACCTGGATAAGATCCGCCTTTCAAAGGAGGTCTTGGTTCACATTCCTTTGTCAAACACTGGAATCCTCCATTTTGTTTCTGTGAAACCGCGAAATGTATATTTGAATAGTTTTTAAAAATTATTAACACTTAAATGCTGAAAGATATTTTTAGGTGACTGGTACTGTACATTTACTGCTGTAGTGACAACTACCTTTTTATAAACACTCCCTATGGTTCTTATTTAATATATTTGCGTTTTATACTTTCTAACTTAAAGATAATTGGGAAATATTACATGGTTTTGGGAGATTGATGAATTGTATTGTGGGAAATCTAATTGCATAGTATATTTTATTTTTGTATTAAAAAAGTTGTTATGGACTTTGCTGCCACTAATGTATTTGTACTTTTTGCTCAAAAAGGTTTCAATGATCAGTATGTTTCCATCAAAATAAACCTTTAAAATCATTGACAAATTAATGTATAGATGTATTTTATGGAAATATTGAAAAATCTAGGCAAAGTCATGTGTTGCTTTGTAATGCTGGTCAGAAAGTGGTACTACCCTGGAACATAAACTGGGCTTTCTTGTCAGGTTTTGAGGGGTGACCTAGTGGTCACTCTGTTCACTCTGTGCTCACCTGAAGCGCATCTTTCTATCAGCACTTTTTTCCGTCTTCTCACCACCTGTTCCCTGTTGTGCCCTGATTACACACCTTATCAGGGGCAAATCTAGGTTCCCACTTTTGAGGGGGCTAAGCGGCCTAGATAAAACCTATTATTTTTCCTGTGACCCAGAAAAACTAGAGGGGTCTGGGGGCATGTTCCCCCAGAAGAAATAGTGGGTTTTAGGAAGAGAAATTAACAAATGTATATTTAAAATATGTTTATTTTTTTTGGGGGGGGGCTTATGAAACTTTTGGGGGGGGGCTCCAAAATAGGGCTAGATACGTCCATGCACCTTATGCATGTCCTGTTTTTCCTCCTTCTTTGCTGAAGAGTTTTGTGGTGTTGATGTGTTTCATGTCGTGCAATATATTTTCTGTTCCAGCCACGGTGAGACGCATTCCTACCCTTCCCTGGATTTTATGGAAGGCCTTACCGATCCCGGACTTTGCCTGAACTGATGACGTTTAACGGATCACCCTTCGGAGTTACCTGCTACGGCTTACTTGTCGTTTTGTTTCCCGAGCCTTCTGCATGTGATTTTCAGTTGTCCATTAATAAACTTTCCGTTCTGCACTCCTAATTTGGGTTATTTTGTATTTGACCACCCTCTGGTGGTCAAATTACATACGTAAAAAAAGATAGTTCTATCACTTCGAACATTTTCAATTCATACTTGAAATGTACAATCAAGTGGTTCACAGTTTAAAACATAAAACACCATAATTGACGTGTTTATAATAAAAAAAATGACAAGTCACAATAACATTCACATACAGTACGTACAGGTCTGTCCAAAAGTCTTAGGCACCTAATTTTACATAAATATTATCTTACATATTCATGCTTTGTCTTCTGAATCACTACCGTAAAGTATAAAGTGCAACGTTGAGAACCTTTTTGTTTCGTTTCATTATTTCCCAAAGTATTTTTGTTTTACTTCAAGTATTTAATTTGTATTTGTGCCTAAGACATTTGCACAGTACAATATATGCAACACTGGAAACACAGCTGACTACCCACTCAGGCCTCTTAATTGTTCACAGTTTACGCTTATCCATTTTTGTTTGATACACACATTTCCCATCGTTCTGAATGTAGCTGACCGTCATCTCCGTCTCTGTGACTTCAAAGAAAGCGAATCCTCCAGACGTTTGATTGACAGCGCTGGAGAACCGTTGCCAGGACAACGGGATGCTCCGTTGGTGGGAGGAGTCATGGTCGTCGAAATTCCCGCTCCCGCTGACCACGTAGGAACTCCCATCATCCTCTCTGATAAACTGATGCAACAGTCTGAATCAACTTTACTGGTCAGGGATATGTACACACACGAGGAATCTGACTCAGGTTTTTACACTGCTTTCAAAGTACTCCCAAAGAAGTAGACATAAAACTAAAAAAACAAGGGCAACTAGGTTGAGCAAATAAAGGTAAAAACGACAAGCAAATTCAGGTTATCGAAAGCATAACGTCAACAGAGATGAACTCAGATGAACCGTACATGCTGTAAGCTCGTATTCCCTTGACAAGATGAAGAAGATGACGAGACGGTGTTAGGATGTCTTCCTCCTGCTCACCTGGATGTCGTGGTCGTGTCCGCACAGGTACACTGTCACAGCGTACTTCTTCAGCAGCGGTCTCAGCCGGTCCACGAGGCACGCTGTGGGGCCGTGGTGACCGATGGACCAGATGGGATAGTGCCCTGCCACCACCACGAACTCTGACCTGTGGGAGGGGGGGGCAGAGCTAGGAGGATGTTTCTGTAGGCACCGCGGTGAAGCGATGAGGGGTTTCGAATGTTTTTGTTTTGCATTTGTCATGCTCCATTGGACGGTTTGAAGTGAAGTGTGACAGGAAAGGCAGGGAGAGAGAGACCGAGAGGAGAAGGCAGCAGCAAAAGGTCCAAGCTAGATTCGAACCCAGGCCTTGATTCGATGACAACATGTCTTATTTGGCGTTATACGGAATTTGTTTTAACCATGAACCCAGAACAGGTCCAAAAGTCGCTATCAACCCAAAGTCGGGTTTGAAGTGCGGAGATACATAGTCAGACCAACCTAGATAAACACTGTCAAAAATCTGGATTTTCACATTGACCGGTGTGAGGGAGTGAGCCAACATAATCACGTGGCAGGAATGTGTGTTGGTAGCCTATCGAAGGACAGCTCAGCACTAGATACTTCAGACTGGAGGAGTGAGAGAGGGGAGAGAGGCTTTCTGAGAACAAGGCCTACTGTTATTACATTCCTGTTCTAAGGCCAGGACAATAAGCAGGTCACTTACTCCTTATGGGATCTTCAATCATCCGTATTTACACACGCCCTAATTGGCTTGTTTTTTCAACTTTGCCAAAAGGGAGGCTTTGTGGAGCACGACTGTTGGCAGTGGCTTGTATTGCACGATACGGGAACTCAACTCACCCCATTTCTGCAGATAACATTTGGGACGGAACACAAATTTCGTCCACGCGGCTCTGACGCGTGGGAAATCACGTCTACGTTTGATCTCCAATGCCAAACGTGGGTGAGTTATCTCAAAAACACAACCGAGAGCCCTGTATCGTACTTGCTGTTGGCCAGTCGAGAGTTGATCCAGCTAAACTGCAGGTCGGCAGCGTGGGGGTCCTGGCTGCCCCTGGGGTGGAGGCGGTCGTAGGTGTTCCCACACAGCACCACCGTGTCTATCATCAGGACCGTCACCGACACGTTCGTGTGGGGAACCTGGAAGTTCAGCTCGTAGTACAGCTCTGGGTAATTCCTGCAGAGTTCCACACAATCATCATTGCAAGGGTTAGTGGGAATATGATCCTGTGTCAAATCAATCGATAAAATATGAACGTTCTTATAGATATCACTTGAACTACATATATACATATTTAAAAACAATTTCACTGGAAGAATTCCAAGCAGGGAGCCCACCATCTCTCTGATCGGTTGGAATAGGCGATTTGGGCGTACACGTTTCCACGGTGATCGTGGTTCCCCGCCACGAGGTACCAGGGGATGCCCCGCAGGGAGGGCAGGGAGAACACGTTCTCAAAGGTGTGCTGCAAGACAGACAAACACACGACATCTAAACGAACACGACAGACATGGATGCAGGTTGCTGCTGCTGACTCGTGCATCAGGCTTCATGTTTACACCTGCTACGAGAGGCCACTAGAGGGCCCCTGCCTCACTCTTCAGACAGGAAGCCCGCACAAAATGTTATTCGGAGGTAAGAAGCAGTCATTGAGCCGCAGTACTGGGTTCCCTATTCTCCATCAGTTCCCCTTAAATGCCCAATCGAAACCCATGACAGATACGGTTATTGCTCTGAGCGGCAAGAAAGAAGGAAGTGACAGTTTAAAACAACGGTGGCAACACACCTTCTACCAACCGTGTCATAAAACCAGACACCTCAACCCTCTCTCCTCACAGCTAACTCTGTGCATGAATCACAATGGGACATGTTGGTGTGCTGTGTTAACCCCGCAACGCAGACGGTGTGTTCAGACTGTGAACTGGCCTTGAAGCGATGGTCATCCACGCTTTTCACCCCGTCGAAGTAGAAGTGGTCTCCCAGGCTGAGGATCAGGTCGAGGCCCGTGGTCTGGGCCACCGCCCCCACACTGGCGGCGATGGCGCTCTCGTGAGGGGTGTGGTAGGGGGGCAGGGGGATGCCGCCCCAGTCCCCCAGGCCCACGAAGCGCAGGGCGGCTGTGGAGAGGTGGAACACAACCACGCTTAAACACAAACACGAAACAACCATGCTTAGCCCCAAACCCACTGCACAGACATAACCCGCTCCTTCTCCCATCCACCCTCTCTCTCTCTCTGGTGGCACCTGGGCTGGCCTGACTGCATATCGGATGACGGTACACGATATTCTGAATTCAAGTCGCCATGGTGAAAGCATTTCCAAAGCAATCGGGGCGATACCTTGAGGAATTGCAACAGACTGTACCTTGCTCGGAGGAGTGACTCAGCGGCCATATGCAGGTGAGCAACAGCAGCAGGTGCTGTCCAGCCATGGTGGAACACCTGTCCTGGTGCTGTCGAGGAACCAAGCGAGCCCAGAACAATCCCTGAACAGTCAGCGTTGACACAGGCAGACAAGATCTCTAATGAGCCCTGACTTTCGCTTACTCTTTTGTCAAAGCTGAAATGGTGGAACGTGTTGTGGTTTCAGTATAACTTCCTGCTTAGGGTTAGGCATCAGCTGACACTGTCAAACGTTAACATCCCAGTCAACAACAGTCGTGCACCTGGCCTCTTTATGACTGGCTGCGAGTTGCTGACATCATCCTCACAAAACTGACTAGCAGCACAGAGACCAAGAATCAAGAGTTTATTACAGTTTAATGAGCACTATATAGATACTAAAACCTAGTTTCAAGTGACAAAATTAGTCATCTAACCCTGCTGTGTGTCGCTTATGTCATGTCACACGTTAACAAACTGTAGAGACTAAACCGGCACATGCGCACTGCGTTTCCTCAAAGCCGGCGACAGTCGACAGGTTCATTGTTTCTTAAGACAGCCCTTGACCTCTCCCCCAGTAAGACGGAGGCGTTACAGGTATGGAGCCTGACACTCGAGAAACTTCCTCGTCTGCCTCACCTGAGCCTGGGGGAGGGGGGGGGGGGGAGAGACAGCCTGTCACTGCTAGAGAATAGGAACACCGGAGCTGACAGCAGTCTGTGTCACAACCCTTTCAAGGTAAAGGAATTTCTAGGGATGGGTTAGATAAGGCTTCCTGAACACTTGACAGTGAAATGATGCTCTGTACTCGGGGAGCAATGACTCTGTGATGTGCTTACATTAATAACAATCAGCACATCAGCTATTTCCTTTGATCTGATCCTGTATTCCGTCTTATTAGTCATTCATATCCTACAGTAACCTACTCTGTTCTGATGACGTATCACGGGTCTGTAACGTAGTATTTGCATGATTGACTAACGCCTCGCGGCCGTTTGTTATCTTTGCATTTCCCTTTCTGCTCTAAAATCGTTCCTCTGACCTTCATGCCTCAGAGAGACTTTGCTAGTACAGCTGTGTGTCTGAACTCGTTCCACGTTGAAGTCACTTCAGTCTCCCACTCCAGTCAGACGGGTGTCTGGTACGTCTAGTCCAGGACCTAGCCACACCCACATTCAGCTCAGTTGGAGACCCAGCTCTTCTTCCAGTCGTCCGAGTGTCACCTCTCACCCAGCTATGCAGGACACGTCCTCCTCTGTTGTTTTCATGGTGGCACATTCTCGCCACTTTCGACATCTCACAGGGTGCACTTTAAGGACACAAGCAGCTCTGCAGTACACACTGACTCAAACTCTCCCCCCCCAAATGAATCAAAACAAACCACGGACAAACATTTGACAAACGTTTTTTAATGAAAATGCATTTGTCATACAGTTTAATGCAGGTCAATGCACTTCTTGTGCCTATTACCCTGGCTACATTGGTTTCAGATAATAAAACCAATCCGGGGGCATGATTTTAAAGTTGCAAAATATGATTTTACATCCGACTTGTAAGTACTATTATTATCATCGTCATCGAGAACAAACGGGAAACCGTCAGGCAGCTAGGCAACATGGGACAAGGTCAAAAGTGGAGAATGAAGGCTTCTAGGATATTGTGTTCTGTGCACCATCGTAAGCCAAGACAGTCCTTGTCGGTGCTTTAATACAACCCTCCCAAACACTTTACTGTTCATGATTCGCTAAGTGGTTCAATCACTTTAAGCCCACCCTGAAGCGAACCCTCCCATGCTCAACAACCTCCCTCACACACCGTCAACACTCAGACTGGGCAGCTGCAGACGGGATGGGCCTGAACTGGACTAGAGCTCCTCCCCCTTCCGTTGACATCACCACAGCCAGGAGGGTCATTCCAACCGTACGAGCGACGCTTCAGGTAAGAGGAGACAGAAGTCTCTCAGCGTCGAGGCATCAGCACTCCCCACCACAGGCTAGATTACATTAAAGGCAACCAGGAGCTCCACTTGAATACTTGGATATCGCTCGTAAAAAAAAAAGGCCGATGCATATACTGACGCTCAGGCAGACACTTAGAGGACCATTGGCTTTAGCTCTCTGGGTTAATCCGTTGGGATATAGTGACTGAAATCATTTCAAAACATAATTTTGCTTGCAGGCATATAATGCAAACTTCAGCTCATCTGGATTTGCCCATTAATCTCAAAGTTTTGGCCCAATGTCAACAGTGGATTGGACCTTAAATTACAAGTTATTTACAATCACCTTGGACAAATAATGAATTAGAACAAATACAGCTTTGTCAAAAAACAAAACAAACGGATATCACATTGATTAAAAACAATATTGTCTAGCTTTAGTTTACAACTTGTCTCTAGTGCATAATTAATGTGTGTGTGTGTGTGTGTGAGAGAGTTACTGTCTGACATTCGTCTAGGAACCAAACTCCACCGTTTCCTCGGTGATGGGTTTGAATTCGTAGTTCCCTCTTCCGTCCATGTGGAGGTAGTACTAGAGACGGGGTCAGAAACACGCCGTGAGTGACACACCCTGTTACCATAGTGACACGTCCCCTGCCCTAGCAACCCCCCCTGCTGCCATGGCAACCCCCCCTCCCCCTAATCCACTACCCTAGCAACCCCCCTTGCTCCAGTCAGAGCCCCAGAGGCTGCAGTTCTTACCTCATGATGCTTCCACAAGGACTTCCTGTGTGACACGGTGAACAGGCTGATGCCCACCTGCAACAGAGGAGCCCCGGTCAGCAGAGCCAGGGGAACACACACACACGAAAATGAATACACACTAAATATTGTGGTAGACATGGTGGTAGTATGCTATGGAGAGTTAGTAGGCTACTGAGACACAGAGTGAGTACACTACTGAGACACAGAGTGAGTACACTACTGAGACACAGAGTGAGTACACTACTGAGACAGAGCTAGTATGCGTGTTGGGTCTGTACCATTCTACAATGGCTGTAGATGTAGTCCTCCACATCCACGCTGACAGCACTGGTACACTCATCCAGGATGGCAAACTGGGGCTTGTGGTAGAACAGCCTGGCCATCTGGAGAGAGAGACAGCAGGGCTCAGTCAAGCACTCACCACTAACCCCTAAGGTGTGTTGACTCCTTAAGCACCACCCGTTTCAAACAGTAACAGCTGGCTGGCCCCTCCCTGTAGATAGATGTACAGGATCGCGTGTAGACAGAGTGTTACAACCCTATCTCAGGGGTTTATTTATCAAGGGAGAGAGAGAGAGGGCGAAACAACCAAACGCCGTGCTTAGCGATGTGAAAAGCGACGAGACAATGGTTCTCAGGAGAGAGGAACGAAATGATTGGTTCTCTGCAAGCATGTGTGGCGGGTTCTTCCTGGTCTCACCGCCATTCTCTGCTTCTCTCCTCCGCTCAGGACGTCCATCCAGTCCTGGACCGTGTCCCAGGACGCCTCCCTGTCCAGGATGTGGCCCAGCTGCACGTTGTCCAGGTACTCTTTCAGCACCTGCACACACACACACACACACACACACACACAGTAAGTGACTGCTTCAAGAGGGCTGTGTGGAGGCAAGGCAGAGGTCTGTGTGGCTGTCTGGCGTACCAGGTCAGAGATGCCCTTTCTCTTCTGGTCGTCGTAGGTGTCTGGGTAGATCACCTGGTCCCTCAGGGTCCCCAGGGTCATGTACGGCCTCTACAATCACACAGGCTGGGTTACACATCCAACATGGCCGCTGACAGACAAACGGAGCCACCATAACACTTCCTGTGACACGGACACCTGTCTGAATATCATCCAGGTGAACTTGATCATGTATTTGAGTTTTAGGTTCAGGGGGGAGTGGGGGTGGTTACCTGGGGAACGTAGAACAACTTTCCTCTCTCGGGTTTGGTCAGCTGACCCCCGAACAGTGGCCACAGCTGAAACATGGTGCAAAGTCTGAGGTCAAAACATGCTAGAACTGCGTGATCTAGAAAGATATGTTCTAGAATGGGATCTAGAAAAACACACATTTGGTACTGTACAAAAGTCTTAGGCATCCCAAAAAATATTGTCTTAAATCTTTTTTGTGTTCTATATATTTGTTAGGCAGGATAAGAGTGTAATGTGGAGAAAAATAGTTATGTCTTTTCATTTCGTAATTTTTTTAAAGCATTGTTGGTGATTTCTGAAGACTTCTGCACAGTGCTGTGTATATATATATATATAATTTTGTGTTTAATTCAGTGTGTGTGTGTCACAATTCCAAACTCCAAGGTGACAGTAATCAGGTCTGACCTCTCCCAGCACTCTGAAGAGAGAGCTCTTTCCACAGCCGTTGGGCCCACACACCAGCACGTTGGCGCCCGACCTCACCTGCAGAGAGACAGGCACACCCCCGTTACCTTTTGCAGGTGTGGACTTTGAACGCAAACAACACAACCAGATCAACAGCCACCCCGAAAGCTGCTGGTTCCACTCCAAAATGTCCAGGTTGTCAGACATGGGAAGTTCAGGAGTACTCAAGTCAAATTAGCTGAACTAAGGTACTTACATTTACATTTAGTCATTTGGCAGACGCTCTTATCCAGAGAGACTTACAGTAAGTACAGGGGCATTCCCCCCGAGGCAAGTAGGGTGAAGTGCCTTGCCCAAGGACACAACATCATGTGGCACGGCGGGGAATCGATCCGGCAACCTTCTGATTACTAGCCCGACTCCCTCACCGCTCAGCCATCTGACTCCCTACCTGTACTTGTCTCAAACCTTAACGAGGATACACACCTCAAAGTTGAATGAGTATATCTACCTCACACTTGAACTGGTTTACCTACCTCAAAGTTGAGGTCTTTGATAAGTACATCTCCATTGGGCGTGGCTAAAGGAGTGTGCTCAAACCTGCAACCCAAAACACTGTAAAAAACTGCTCTTGATGACCACATATTACATGATACCAAATGTTGAGTGTTTCAGGGGAGGGAAACATAGTTAGACACTCACATGAATAGTTGAGATTTAAATTCCAACTCACTTGATGATGTTGTCCATGTTGACAATCTGTCCACCTCCAGGGATCAAGGTGACCTTTTCTTCAGCCTCCAGCTCTCCTGGGAACATGGACACCACAACACAGGTTCAACTCTGACACGACCCCAGAGTCACGGCCTCAACACAAGTTAACCTCTGACCCTCTGGACCTTGTCTGGACATGACCCCAGAGTCTGTTTGTTTACCGCTGTTGGGCTGGTTGACCATGGTGCGTTCGTACGTCCCAGAATTCAGTTCTTTAAGGACCTTCATCAGCTCTGTGATACGAGAGGTGAACCTGCAAGAGACGTGATGTACTAGAGTTACAACTCCCAACTAGATCTCAAACTCATGTACTAGATACAGTGCCCTCCAAAAGTATTGGAACAGTGAGGCCAATTCCTTTATTTTTGCTGTAGACTGAAAACATTTGGGCTTGACATCAAACGATGAATGTGAAACCAGAGATCAACGTTTCAGCTTTTATTTCCAGGTATTTACATCAGGATCTGATGCACAAATTAGAAAATATCACCTTTTTGTTCGAACCCACCCATTTTTCACGTGAGCAAAAGTATTGGAACATGTGACTGACAGGTGTGTTTTGTTGCCCAGGTGTGTCCTATTACATACATTATTCAATCAATAAATACCACTGAATGTCTACACTCAGGTTCAGATTGGGTAAGATAGGTTTTGTCTATGCAGACTGTATTCAGAGGTGAAAACAACATGAAAACCAGAGCGCTGTCTTTGGGTGAAAAACAAGCAATTGTGAGTCTTAGAGAAGATGGAAAATCAATCAGAGCCATTGCAGAAACATTGGCCATAGCCAGTACAACCATTTGGAATGTCCTGAAGAAGAAGAAAACTACTGGTGTACTAAGTAACAGACGTCGAACAGGTAGACCAAGGAAAACATCAGCAGTTGATGACAGAAACATTGTGAGAGCTGTAAAGAAAGACCCTAAAACAACTGTTAGTGAGATCAGCAACAACCTCCAGATGGCAGGAGTGAAGGTATCACTATCTACTGTTCGCAGAAGACTTCATGAACAAAAGTACAAGGGCTACACCAGAAGATGCAAACCACTCATTAGCAAGAAGAATAGGAAGGCCAGGCTGGAATTTGCCAAAAAGTACAGAGATGAACCTCAAAAATTCTGGGACAAAGTTTTATGGACTGATGAGACAAAGATTAACTTTTACCAAAGTGATGGAAAGGCTAAAGTTTGGAGAAAGAAAGGAACTGCTCATGATCCCAAACACACAAGCTCATCTGTGAAACACGGTGGAGGTAATGTCATGGCTTGGGCTTGCATGGCTTCTTCTGGGACGGGCTCATTAATCTTCATTGAGGATGTAACACATGATGGCAGCAGCAAAATGAACTCGGAAGTCTACAGAAACATTTTGTCTGCCAATTTAAGGAAAGATGCAACCAAACTGATTGGCAGAGCCTTCATCATGCAGCAAGATAACGACCCAAAACACACTGCCAAAACAACAAAGGAGTTCATCAGGGGCAAGAAATGGAAGGTATTAGACTGGCCAAGTCAATCTCCAGACTTAAACCCTATAGAGCATGCATTTTACCTGCTTAAGAGGAGACTGAAGGGAGGAACCCCACAAAACAAACAACAACTGAAAGAGGCTGCAGTGAAAGCCTGGGAAAGCATCAAAAAGGAAGAATGCAAAAGTTTGGTGACGTCAATGGGTCACAGACTTGCTGCAGTTATTGAAAGCAAAGGATTTGCAACTAAATATTAAGTCTTATTCACTTAAATATGTTTTAAGTATATCTGTTCCAATACTTTTGATCACATGACAAATGGGTGGATTCAAACAAAATGTGATATTTTCTTAGTTGTGCATCAGATCCTGATGTAAATACCTGGAAATAAAAGCTGAAACGTTGATCTCTGGTCTCACGTTCATTATTTGATGTCAAGCCCAAATGTTTTCAGTCTACAGCAAAAATAAAGGAATTCGCCTCACTGTTCCAATACTTTTGGAGGGCACTGTATATACAACTGATATACTAGATTTACACCATTCATATTTCCATGTGCATTATTTGTACTTTGCTTTGGATAAAAGATTCTGCTGAATGAATGTAAATGTGATAATTGGAGCAGAGGTGGTACCCTGAGAGGCGGGACATCTCACGGCCGGCCAATACGATCCTCCCAAGAGCCTGTGACATCCTGAGCAGCATCCTGCCGCTCTGGTAGTAGTCCTACAGAGCAGACACACACAGGTTATCTCTGGTAGTAGTCCTACAGAGCACACACACAGGTTATCTCTGGTAGTAGTCCTACAGAGCAGACACACACAGGTTATCTCTGGTAGTAGTCCTACAGAGCAGACACACACACACACAGGTTGTCTCTAGTGGTCTCACCTCCAGGAGCTCCGAGTGTGTGCTGGTCAGGTGGCGGGTGTCGGAGGGGTTGAGGAAGGGCCGGCTCACCACCAGGTAACCCACCACTGTGGCCAGGTCTGGGGGTGAGGGGGCAAAGGTCAGCACACCGACTCAGCAATGGGGGGCGGGGGGGGGGGGGGGGGGGGGGGGGTGGAGTTGATAGAATGATGAAGCTGAGAACTTAAGGAAATGATGCCCCGTCTTCACAGCGTGGCACAGTAAGATTCTCTACAATTACAGCATTTTTCTATTACAGTACAATTCAGCTGTTGACCCCCCCCCACAAACAGTCCCATAATGACACATGCAGTCTGTTAACCTTATGACGCCACGCACCCCTCCACACACACACACTTACACTTGGCGATCAAACTGTCCACAAAGCCCATGGAGAAACGGAAGAAGATGAAGTTGTGCAGGTGGTCGACCTGGGGAGGAGGAACAGGTGAGCTTCCAGACATCGCTCCCCGCCCGTAATGACAACACCCACACGTTCAGGCCCTCCTCTGCCACCGAGTGTTCCCCACCACATTTGAAAATGGACGCACCAGTTTGTTGAATGTCGCGTGAATGGTCTGTTTCTCCCTCAAGTTGCCATTGTAGAAGGCGATCTCTTCACTGAAACGAAACAAACATGTTTATTTGACACAACCCAACTGTGTTTTGCTTTGTGCTATTTCCCCCCCCCCCCCTCTACCCCTGTGACAGTCACTGTGTAGAGATGGTTACCTGTTGGTGATGAGGCGGGAGTTGACGTATCGGTACTCCCCCTCAAAGCGCTGCTCGGTGACGGTCATCTTCCCAATGGGCCTCCTCAGTCTGGTCAGGAACAGGCCTGAGACCAGCAGGTAGGCCATCATGCTGGCTGGGCCCTGAGGGGTCAGAGCGTGTTATTGCCAAACACACAAGTGTATGTTCAGTGTTTCCCATTCATTGGCTTAACCGGGGCATCCCACCTAATTTGTCCTGCCATTGTTTCATAACGTTTAAAAATGAAAGTATTGATACACTTCTCATTCCCTAAAATAGCTCAATGTTGGGTTTGTCGCCGTTGCTTCAGCAAAGCATCTCTCACTCCCACTGACAACTGGGGTTGAGTGACTACTCATCCACATCTCCACTGGCACTGCGCTTGCACGCTCACTCAGTCAGTCACGTGTTATTTTCTGTGTTCTTTTTGTCACAATGAACAACCTGAGATAATATGGAGATGTCTGCTCTTTTCTAGCAAACATCTCTAATTTTACCACCACATCCCTGCTCACACATACATACTGGAATGTTCCGGGTGTCACACTGAGGTATGGGAAGTTACACTGACCTGCGCACCGATGGCACTAGTTAGCTTGAAGATGTACAGGCCGATATCCAGGAGGGGCTGAAGAAGAAGGAAACAGAGAGCGTGTGATTAGGATCGTGTGTGGTCCATGGTGGAAAAACAGCTTGCTCTTAACAAATGATGGAGTTGGCTGCATTTCTTTGATTCATTTTGGCAGATGCTTTGATCCAAAGCGACATCCAAATGGTGTGTATAGTACCACCAAGATGAAGACCCAGCAGTTCTGAGGGTAATTCAGGTCTACCTTGGAGAGGTTGGAGTACAGGTCCACCACACTGTTGCAGAACTTCTCCACATCCTGCGTGAGAAGCTGGTCAGCGTTGGCTATGCGGTTATCCAAGTTGCCCATCTTGTAATACGTGTAGCCCCTAAAGCAGTGACAGCCAAATACTCCATTAAAGACTTGAAATACAGCGAATCCTGTAAAAAGGGATATCGTGTCAAATCCCCTCATGGTACTTTAAAGACAGCATGTTCTCCAGGCGGTGGTGTGGAGGCGGGGCTTACTTGAGGTACTCGTCATACAGGTGCTTGGTGAGCTTCTCTCGAAACCTGAGCTTTAGCTTGTTCAGACCCAGCTTCAGGAAGTTGTTCACCAGGGCAATCTGTCACACAAACAAGCACCCCATGGCTCCTAATCCCAATATATGTCTCCTGAATACCGTTTTCAAAACGTCTTGTGATCAAATCTGGATGTGTGGCCGTGCAACTGAATTTCATCTGCGCATTTGTTGCCAAGGTTGCCATGCAGAGCAACCAGTGAAATGGAGCATGCAGCAATAAAACTATTCAGCAGAAAAGGTGTAACTACAAGCTTTTTATATCAAACCGACATGTTCCATGGACAGTTTAGTGTAGCCTTTATCTAACACTATTCAGTAATCATGCAGTTATTTTATTAGCTTAGCGAAAAATGATGTGTTGAACCGTTATAAATGTATTAGTATCAATATTATGGTGTAAATATCAGGCCCCCTCTGATAATATATATATATAAGAAATGACAGCCAGTATACATGGCTTCAGTAGCACATCCTACCAAACGACCACAAGACTTCCCACTGTCTGAAGAGAATTAACTCTGAATCAGCAACTCATAAACGACTGATGCGATTGGACAAAATGGATAAAAAAAACACACTTACAAGTGGCATGAATTTGATAAAGCTGAACAAGCAGGTCTTGAAATCTGTAGTGGAGCGGCCGATAATTGCACTGCAAACCACAACATACACAGGTATGAGCCGGGGCGTCTGGCTCAGACGGCCAGGAGATCAGCGGATCCTTGTGACCTGGAGTTCATGCGGGGGAGGGGAACCTGGATCCTAGAGATACCTGATACCGAGTGCTCTCTTCATATAGGACATAGCAGCAGAGGAGCTCTGATGTGTTTATTATTATTATTATTATTATTATTATGATGGTGTCATGACTGGCTTGTTTACTATAGACTGGAGCTACAGGAAGGCCCCTGACGCTCACAGTCCCGCCATATTGGTCAGCGTGCAGTTTGTAACACGTTATTATTCTTTGTACGTGTAAGAACCAGCTTGTTCACTACAGACTGGAGCTACAGGAGGCCCACCGGCACTCACAGCCCCACCGTGTTGGTCAGTGTGCAGTGTGTAAGCGTTATGGATTTAGACATGTGACGACACAGTTATGGATTCCACTTCTACAAAAACCAGGTGACGGACAGTTACCCCAGGTATGGCAGCAATGTAGAAATAAAAGTGCTTCTTGAATAAATTGATATCTCTGCCTATGATACCACTGTGGAAAATTGAAACAAAATATCAATACTGGAGTGGGTTTAGGTACATACATTGAAAATGGGATGCTCTAAAGATTCTAATGGCGTCATCTTTCCAACATTAAAGCCACGGTGTGCCAACATTTCAGCGCTAGGGACAAGGTCCAGGATGGTAGAGTCTGCCTTTAAGATATTCATCAAAGCCACTAAAACGTTCCACTCACAGGGCATCAAACAACAACATGGATCCAGGGTCATTTCACTGTCACCACCGTAATCAGGCCACACAGTCAAAACACAAGCAGCATTCACAGACCTTTCTATCATGGTGCCATTCTGGATCATCCACACGTCGCAGTAGGTTCTGGTGACCAGCATGGCGGCAATGAGCAACAGGTACCCGGTCTGTAAAGAGGACAACCAGGATAACAGAGTTAGCACAGCAGGCTAGTTCTTATGGCTTTAATGGAAATAATACCCAAGACAGCAACACGAAACACATCAGTTCAAAAGTGTTAAAGTGCATTTCAACAGCAAATCCATTCGAATGGATTTGTGAATAATTGTATTGGTCTGTTCAGGTCCATGTACTGAGATTAGGCAGGACTTAAAAGTGTAAACTGTAAAGTGAAGCAACAAAGGCTGTATGAACTCTAGACTACTAGCACCACAGGCCCTGTTGCGTTTTATCAGTGAAGCTAATTACTTCAAGGTTCAAATTCATCATGACGCAACACCGGAAAATTGAGCCAAGTCTCAACCTGGGCATGTCAAGGACCTCCACATGGATGCACACAGTGGTTCAGACTTCAATTTGAAAATGCAACCTTGTTCTTGTCAATTTTATAAAATCATATGAAAATATATAGGTTTATTCATTTTTCGTGTTAAGGGAAACAATATTGTTTGTCTAATGCGACCAGACCAACCTCTTTGCAGAAAAACCGTGGCACCATAATCCGCAAAATACGAAAGATTCTGAGGACGAAGTCTTTATCCACCGCGGCGCGGTCTTTCTTGCTGTCTTTCTACAAAACCAAATACATTCTCTGAAATGGAGTTTTGTGACAGCTGACAGTGGTTGTGTATTAGAAACTTGATTTGAACACTTACTTCATTGTTCAACAATACTTCGGAGCTTCCCTTTTTACTGTAAACAAACAAATAACTTTAGTGGATATTAGTGTCAGCTATACAGTTGCATGCATTGAGGAATAGCCAAATCATCTGTGCATTCATGAACAAATAACAGCCAATAATACTGTTCTTGCAACAAATGTACGTAGGCTAACTAATCTAGCATTTGCACGATTAAACCCTGTAACCCGTTTATAAAGACTTTCATTGTTAGAAGATAATAGAATAGGCGTCACACCAGTAATTCACGTACAGTACATGCCAATACGAACCGACAAACTACCTTAACGCAGTAGAGTTGGAAACTTAGAAAATCACCCCCTGTTCTATATTGCAATGTTAGACCTAGTTGGCTGTCGCCCAAGGCAATTTTCTAACGAGGGTGTCAGACACTTGGCTGGGGCCAGTTAACCTGCTACATCACAGCCAACAGCTAAACGAATCACAGTTTTGATCTGCGTCTTACCCTTTTAACTTGGCCGCTCGTCTTCTTTGCTTCAATATGTATAAAACTAGAAGGACACCGCCAGCTATGGAGGAGTTTTTAGCTGTCAGGTATTTACTGACGGCCGCCATGTTTCCCAGCTACAACCTGACTGGTCAACGAACAACGCCGAGCATGCTGGGAAGTGGAGAGTGAATGGCAGCAGCGCCTCTCAGTGTAGAAATCACGCAACCTGAACGATAAGAACAGTAATTCAATAACTAACCTTGGAATTTGGAAAGTTTGAAACGGCAGTTTACTTGAGTCAAATAAAGTACAATGAGACGAGGCCCAATCCAAGCTGACTAACATCCACAACACCTGCAGTTAGTTTAATTAACCATTCAATTAATTAGGGACATCCACGTGTAGGAGCAATACCTACTGTAGGCCTACTGTTGTGTAAGTAAAATCATCAATGTGCATGGATCGGGGCTTTGCATTCAACCAAAGAAATATCCTTAACTGCCTATGTTGGCAAAGACTGTCACACTTGCGCATGTTCATACATTTGACCACTAGATGGATTAATGTGCTATGAGCTCTTCTGCCTCGATGTAGTAGTTCATTATGAGTGAATGTACGACATTTTCTTTTTACTATCAGTAGGTGGCAGTGGCAGACAGACGCTGCGTTCGAAACAGATTTTAAATGTGTGGTTGATACAGTGTAGGCATAGGCCTATGCTTTAAAATGTTATATAGCCTTAAGATGGTGTAGTAAAGTGGTCAAAATTCCGGTGTAAGGAGCGTGTCACCAGACATGGACACAATAGAAGAAAAATGTTTGCTCTATCCTGCACCTTCAAGGGAATTTGCAGTTTACGCCTACATTTTACAAATAAACGGATTTTAGAAGTGAACACAAGTACAAGACCAACAACCGACTGTCCCGAAAACAAACACTTGAAATGGACCGAAACACGGGACACCTGTTGTTAGGGGGAGGGGGTCTAAATCTCCTCCACAGTTGCCTTAAAAAGGGCCAATCACAAGTTACCTTTTTAATCACGTGAGTTGAGGGGGAGATCGCAGAGCAGACAGTGCTGAACAGCAGTCCCACAGTTCCAGCGCCACAAAGTTTTTGGGGGGTATGGAGCATTGATGGGTATTGATGTGGCGGATTTAATACTGACGCTGTTCACTTCACGACACAGTTACAACGGGATTTTCTTAAGCTGCAATGTTTCAGGACTCTACGGCAGGTGAGTATGTGTGTGCTGCGATACGGTATCTGAACGTTTTGCGGACTTACTGCGGTTAAGGATGAGTAGCCTACGCTCTCTATATAATAATAGTGAAATGTATTCACGCCGAAAGCAATTCAATAGATAAATAAAGTCTAAATAAAATCTAAGTTTAGCTATGTTACGCAAGGCTTGTCTCAGTTATGTTTTTTGTGTGTAAAGGCAGCTGGTAATGAACTGATGGAATAATTATTTGTAATGTAGGACTTTCTGTTTGTGTCGTCTTTACCCAATTAAATAAATAATGTTTGGCTGGGAAAGTTGTTGTGTGAGACCCAGATTGAGCTACAATGGAGGGATGTAATTTCTTGGTGATGGAGCCCAATACGTTGACTGGTCTGTCCATTCTCTAAAAAGTGCCTTAACCACGTTGGCTATTATGCCTAAAATCCTTTTCACATATATGCTTGTGAACAGCTTAGTTAACGTTACTAAAATAAGCAAAGCAGTTTTATGCTGAAGTCAGTCTACTATTGTCATCTAACAGCCAAACTCGTTGGACTGAGTAAACATAATAAACTGAATGAACAAGGGATTGTTGGCATCGTTGTTGACTCCCAAATTCAGGTACTTTGAAATATATAAATGTATTCATTTAGCAGACGCTTCCATCCAAAGCGACATCAAGGTGTGTAGTGATGGGCGGGCGGGGGATGTTGAACCTACATCCTGTTGATGAACTATAGGGCCATCTCACCTTGGGCCATGCTTGGGCCATGCATATCCCCATGCACATCCCACCTTGAGCCATGACTGTTTTCCTAAACCACATTTCTGGTTCCACAGGATCACTTTTCGTTGTTCTGGAGCCGACTGGCCTTTGAGAAGCGAACCCCAAAACAGGAGAGCGACCGAACGTCCTAGGCCATGCTGTCTGCCATGCTACGGCAGAGCAGTGGCGGTGGCGGCGGCGGCGGCGGCAGTAACGGAAACAAACTCTCCCTGGGCCTCTCCCGACTATCTAACGGACACTTCTTCCCCACGTCCGCTGGCACGGGCACGGCAGGAACCAGCACGGGTTCCTGGGCCATGGATCGAGGCGCCAAGAGCAGCTCGCAGAGCTCCGTGAGCTCGGGGTCGGACAGCGTGGACTCTCCCACCGCAGACGCCGACTACATCATGCAGCTGGTCAACGACGTGCGAAGGTTTGCCGACGTCCTTCTTCACCTGAAGGAAGCGTTCCACTCCAAAGGTGAGTTTGGAGGAGTTTGGGGGGGGGGGGGTCTGGAGGCCCCTCCAGTTGCATCATGGAAAAGGGATTGTCATGGAAATGGGGAGTTAGCGTGGCTGTCTGTCAAATGTTGTGTACACAGTTAGCCTGTCCTTGTAGTGTACACAGTCAAAGCTACCTATTTAGTCTTGCTCTGTCTGGCCTTGGCTGCACGGTCACTCACCCACCACCATATCTCAATTTTTTTCTCTCTCTCTCTCTCTCTCTCTCTCTCTCTCTCTCTCTCTCTCTCTCTCTCTCTCTCTCTCTCTCTCTCTCTCTCTCTCTCTCTCTCTCTCTCTCTCTCTGTGTCTTCATCTAGGTATCACTTTCTGTCTTTATATACAGCATAACGTATGTCTCTCACCAAATATCTATCTTTCTTTTTCTATCCTTTTCCCTTTTCTCTTTTTTTTCTGTGGAAATGTTGTGGTATACGCAAAAAAAATACTTTGAGTTCCACACATACAGAGCAGTTACATCATGTTGCATTTCCAAGATGGGTAAAGCCACTGCAGCCTAATAATACTGTTGTTTTCAGGCTGTGAAGTAATAACACTGTCAAAGCTTAGTGTTTGTGTTTGTTACTATGTGCTTTGTGTGACATTCCTGTCCATGAATGCCCATTGGGGTCCACAGAATGGGAATATGTCTGTCCTTGGTTCTGTTTCCGAAAGATAGGGGATGATATTTGGTAGGGTAATAAAGGAATGTATCTCGTCAAACAACTCTATACAAAACGATTTTCATTGAGGATTCTTCAAAACATTTCTTAGATTACAAAAGAGTTGTTAATGAAGGTCATCTTCAGGTAGAACTATTTCCATCCAGGCCTCTAACAGAATAATTCCTCTCCTTGGGTAATCAATAGACTACCCTACTTCCCCTTTCGTAATCTCTAAGTGGAGCGTTCCTAAACCATTTTAAAACGCTTTTGAAATGAAAGAGTAAATGCAGACTAAGGCTGGGGTGATTGCTCTTGCGTGTGTGATTACTGCATTCCTACGCTGGTGCTGTTGGGTCGAGCCCTTTGGACTCAGCCCAGGTTGGTTAATCCCTTCTCTGGGTAAGACCCGTCTGGGAAGGGGGGTCTCCAGCCGTGGTGGTACCCTTCTCTCCTGTTGGGAGAACTCTGAAACGACATCCAGGCCTGGAAGGAATCTGTGCCTTTGTCTGGAGGGGTCAGTGAGGGTGCTTGACCTGCCTGGCTGGTCCAGCAGTTTAAAGAGGTTGGGAGTGGGCTGTCACTGGCCCGGAGATCAAAGCAATAAATCTGTCAGGTTTGGCAAACTGCACTCCGTTTACTGAGTACGGGACATTTTTGTTGTTGTGGTTTACTAAAAATAGATTCCATTGAGAACAATCACAACCTTGTCAAGAGGCTTGCTTTGTCTGTCGTGTCCTCCTCATGCCACACTAATTAGGATTCATGACACAAACACAGGCACCCAGCTATGTGACAGGTTTGCATTGCTGTCATAGTACAAATGTGTCGCCACGACCGGCTCATACCATCAGACAAGCTCCCCAGCGTCTTGCACACTCACGTCTGAGTGGCACCGTGCTACGGTGCTCGTATTTCAACAACATGAAACTGCATGAAACAGCCCTGCACATCAGCGCTTACTGAATCAGTCATGTAGTCTTTGAAATTCATCAACTGCACATTGGATGTTGGGAATCACCCAGTTCCGGAACTTTTGTGAGTACATTTATCATAATCTTGTTGCTGCTGGAGAAGAGCATATGCGTCAGGATGTAACTGGTGTTACTGACTGGAGGCAAAGTATTCCAGTAATCTTTACTGCATTCAGGCTAAATACAGGAAAGGGCAGCTTTGGGAAACTCGACTAATTGCCCCACGGGAAACTGAATCTGTAACAGGACCGGGAGAAAGGCTTGGGAATTGTTTGCCTCAAAGAAAGATTAACCCGGACGATGAATGACGAATCTAGGGAATGTTTGACAGAAAACTAATAATTTCAGTTGTTGATGTTCACGATGCATTGCACATCATGCAGAATGCAAACCATCTTGCTTACATATGGTTTATGCCTAATATATTTGTGTTTGTTGTTCGAAGAAGGATAAAGTAGGTTAAACTGAATTGAACATGCTTATGACATTCTCATCTCTCACATGATTCAAAGAGTACTTGGTTATCTACAATATCTGACAATATTTATATTGAGGATACGAACTTCCTGATAGCGGTTGTATATGAGTTTTATGGGTCAACAAACATCTTCAAAGTGTAATTGGTGGCGGTTTGTGGGGTGGGGCCTTACCAGAGCATAACAACAGACTGTTGTGAATCACTGGCTTAAAGTGTGATTGGATGTGATTTAAGTCCCCCACTAGTTTATGACTGTATTGTCTCTGCTGTGCTTCACCAAAGCTAAAGCTTCTCATTACCCAAGCCACTCATGATGAGCGGGAGCCCAGTCTTTGCCACGCAGTCCCAATAGTCAAGTGTAATATTCAACTCAAGACTCTGGATCTTTGCAACAGTTGGCGTATTCATGGTCAGTGAGTGAGCATGACACCCATTGTCTCAAGAAGCATCTGCAGACTAGCATGCTAACTGGCAGTTTTGGCTGAAAATATAGTTTCCCATGTTAAGAATAGCTGTGGTCCTGGGACAGTTCCCTGGGGGACTCCACAGACGGTCCCAGAAAGAATGCCTCGTGTTTTTTTCCTTCTTCTTCTAAACACAGCTTTATTTTTTTGAAGGCATGTCACCTTAAATGGTAATTTAATTTGGTTGCAGCTTGTATTAAGTAGGAGAGAGTTTTGTCCTCCCATTTCTTTTTTACACGAGTGTCTCTGAAAACATTTGGATGTGGTCGTCAAGTAGAAAGTCAGATTTAGTTGTTTGTTGTATTGTGGGAACAACAGTTGGACCTTGTAGACAGTCTTCATGATGATGTCTCGACAACCTAGAGGATTTCATTTCACAAAGAGGTCACGACCTTGTCAGATGCCCACTTGTGAAGGACATGTCAGTAATTGGATGGGATTATTCCTCGGTGTGGCCTAGTTGGGGTCACTGCGGTCATTCTTTGGTGTAACAGGTTTTGGGGATCAGTTCTACTCTGTGTTACAGGTAATAAGCATGACACTCTTGTTTACTTTTGGGATTAGGGAGGTAAGGGCTTTGACCTCAATATGGTTAAAATAACTTTTTTTCTTGACACAACAATATCATTGGGGACCATTGTGAAATATTCATTTCTGACAAGAGCTGTTGTCGTTTTACTGTGTGACGCTGCATAGCATACTTGATTTTCTCTCTCTGTCTTGGATAAGATTGCATAATCAGGTTTGTTATTACATGTATTGTAGTACTCAAGTATTTCGAAGCGTCTCCAAAGGATTGTTGTGGATAGATGTGAAACCATCTATATCCAGAGCGTGTTTCTCCAGATTCTGTGTGCACATGGAGTGTGTGCCTGTGCAGAGTGTGTGTGTGCAGTGTGTGTTTTGCTCGTTTGCAGTGTGTCAGTGGTATTTATATTATTGTGAACTTGGTGAAGCAGAATCATTGTTGTTTTGTGTGTCAGCCTATTTATGGATGTAATGCAGCACCACCAGTGTCGGTATACATTACTAGATATGGTAACGCTCTAAATACTATCACCCCCAGGGCCATCAGGCAGGCAGGCAGGTACTTGAGTAATCCAAAGGGGAAATTGCTGCGTTACAGCAATCCAGATCAAAATAAATAAAAATAACACTATAAATTAACAGGTTATCATTACATATGGGCTGGACATGGGTAAAACACAAATGTACAAAACAATTGAACCAGTGGCAATTTTATACTATTTTTAGGGGTGCTCAAGCACACCTACATTTCATCTGAGCCCCCCTTAAAAATAATTATAAAAGATATTTAAAAAAATAATTATTGTGAATTATTATTATCTTAAATAGGTTTTAGTGCTCTAACGTAAGAATTTGCAGACGTGTCTGTTAGTGACAGATGACAAACAATTACAGGTTCAAAGGGCTTTAAACAGGTTTAATATCCTGTCTTGCCATGCACCTTCAACGTTGGTAGTCTGCCAGTAAAACCAAAGAAGAAGAAGAAGTAGGTAGTTAATTTCATGGCGCAGATTTCAGTTTTCATTCATTCAATATTTTGCATAATAATAAATACATTTGTTATTTGTTATCCAGTTAAATTAGTGATTTGTTATCAAGGGGGTTAAACACTTTTGCAAGGCACTGTATTCATGTCACATTCTCATTGGGGGCTGAGCACCCCTAAATATCTGATCCTAGAATCGCCCCTGAAATGAACTCAGGCGACACCGTACAGTAACACATAACACTATACAATACGATACAACAACACTATACAACAACAATGCTGTACATAAATAAATGACAACTATATGCAATACCAGTGCCATACGTGTTGCTAACATATTGCATGAACAAAGGCACTTGATGGTCTCACAGTTTAAAATGTAATTTATGTACATTTGTTAGGATTTACAAAATATATTGCTCCTCAATATCCATATAACAAGTGTCACCCCTTTTATATGTGATTAACTGATGTGGAATAATGAGGTGTCACATTGTACATTTTGCAGTTGGCAGTGATCCAGTATGCAGGTTGTATGTTGGGTAGGGCCAGTGTCTGGTACCATCTCTTGGGTAGGGACCAGCCTGGTACCATGTCTTGTAGGGGCCAGTCTGGTCTGACAGGGGTCAGTGCAGCTAAAGTGCGGTCTGGTGAGTAACGAGAACCAGACCCACAGGAACATCTCAGAGGGCAGACAGTACAGTCTAGACTGTCTCTCTGTCCTGCTCCTGACTGAGGGATGAGGGGGGAGCCCTTGGGACTCTCAGTCTCTGGTTTGTGTCGTGTCTCAGCGCTCTGTGCCAGTTAAAAGTAGGTAGAAAAGGTTATTTGTGCTCCCGAATACGCTGCTGTTAGTTCTTGATAAGAAGTTGTTTGATTACACAACCCGTTGTCTCTATAATGTGATGTGTGATTGATTTATAAAGGAAATAATTCATTCCCTGCTCAGCCTTATTTTCTATAATGTGTTATTAGTTTGACTGATGTCATGCTTTTGATGTTATTTGCTTCTGTGGGGAATCCTTCTGTTCAAGTTTTCGTAACTCCAGGTTGTGATCAGAAAAATCTCTCCTTCCCTTTCCAGGAAGGCTTTAATGGGGAACCTGAATGTAGTTTTAACTGCTCTATCAATTTAGTTTTGAAAGATTGATTTGACTTTTGCAGACAAACAGCGGCAAAAACATATTTCAGGTAACATATGATTTGATTTTCAATGCTATATCAATACGAAGCAGTACGTTGGCTGCGACTGCCACAAGCCAAGCTAATCATTTTGATAGGGATAGCAAAGCAGGTCCTCTCCTGGTTTTATCCTCCCCCGTTCTCCCTCTCTTTCTCTCGCTCCCTCCCATCCCCCCCTTTTCACATACTCTGCATTCCTACAGAACAAATGCTCACTTGTTGCTTTAGTGCCTTATATCAACAGTTTATAAATGCAGGACACTTAGTAAAAGAAGAAATGGGACCAAAAATGTTGTGGAAAACCACAAAAGCAAATGTTCTTTGTGAAGCCTTCCATAATAGTTGTGCTTTGACCCATTGAAAATATTGGGTGGTTTTTGGCTGTGGTTAGGAGGGTGTTTGGATGAGTTAAGGGGGCCAGGGGGTCAATAGGGGGTGTGATAAACTCAATGGGAGCTCTCTGTGTCACGGGTAGACATACGCTTCAGTGTTTTATCATTTCTTGTGGAAGATGGTGGGTGTCACGGACAAATGAGTCTCTCCCGTTTTCGCAAACAGCGAAAAAATACTCATCATGAAATAGGGTTCTCTCTTTCAAGCTATTTCGAGGACTTCAATTTTCTCTCCCTGACCTCAAACAGAGAGGTTGAGTTCTAATGGAGAACTAACCAAATCAACGTACAGAAAACTTAGGCACGCAATCAATTATTACTCTTGTCTTAAGTCCTTTGGAGATTTACCCTGAAAAGCCATTGAGCTTCCATTGATATTTAATTCAGTCCTCATTTTTGCGTAAGAGAAGAAGTAGATTAATCCCCCAGACTCTCCTGCTACACTTTGAAGGGACTTCCTTGAGAACGCCTTGGAGCACCCTTGCACCAGGGCTCTGGGAGTGTGTGTGTGTGTGTGTGTGTGGAGGGTCCTCTCTCACACACACTGTGGGGAGCAGACTGAGTGTATGAAGAGGATTAGCAGGGACCTCCACTATCCCAGGCTGCACCACAATATGCCGCAGAGATTGGGGTCCTCCTGATCAGCTAAAGGTGATTTTCTGCCCCCCCGTTGCAAAATGGGTCGAGTGGTTCTGGCGAGGAGGAGTGTTGGCTGTGTGGGTGTTGAGGTCTGATTGTATGAGGTCATGTGCTTGTTCCTACTCATAGAGGTCATTTCTAATTGGGAATCCAGTCCTTAGATGGGCTTTAGATAATCAGGTTTCGGAATGGAAAGTTTCACATCCACGTTGGACCTATTGCTCCGTATTTTACAGGTGCATCTGTCCTAAGGGTTAAGGTTGGTTCAGGGTGGTACTGTGTGTGTATGTGAAGCCCTCTGTGACATTGCTTGTAAAAAGAGATGTGTCATCTCCTTCTAGTACACGTTTCTAGATTCCTTCGTTTCCTCCTTGTTTTTCTATGGTGTCACTCACCGTTTTATTGTAGCCTGTAGGACTCTGAGTCACTTGCTATGCATCACTTATGAGTCATTCATTACCGCATGACTTGATCCACTCCTGTGTCGATAAGAGAGAGCCCCCATAAGCACCTCAAGGGAGCACTGGTTTAATATTTAACTTCAATAATTTGAAGGTAGCTCTGGAGGGTGATTGCAGGGATGGTGTATCAAACTGGGCAACTCTGTCTTATCTTATATGATTCGTCGTTGTCATTCCTTCCTGACTACTTGGTGTTAATGTTTCGGGTGAAATCTTTTTTGGGGGTATATATATAAATAAATAAAAATGTCAGTGGACAACAAGCTTTTTATTTAAGGTCTACTCTCTCTCTCTCTCTCTCTCTCTCTCTCTCTCTCTCTCTCTCTCTTCCTCCTGTTTAGGTTGATGGCTGGTGCTTTTTTACTTTCTAATCGTCGAACTAGATGGAGAAAAATAGCTTTCTTTTTTTCCTTCTTCTTTGTGGTCGGGAGGTGCCCCTCCTTTACGATCCCAAAGCTTTGTGGGAACGGAGTCCCTCCACGGCTCCTCAGAGAAACCCGTATGCTGTTTTAGTGATTTGTGGTCGAAATCACCCCTTGTGAAATACCAACCTAAAATTAGCCCCAGTCCATCCTCTCGACCGGTGGTTCGAGGGTTTTCAATGGCTGATGGCGAGCCTTGTTTAGACTACGGATCCCTTTGGGCCAGGGTTCTGCGGCACAGTATCTCAGGACCATTCCACCCTCAGAAAAGCTCCTTTTATGGCTGCTTTGTGCGGATCCCAGTCACTGTAAATGAGCCCGGCCCAGAATGGATCTCTTTGATGAGTTCAAGCTGCTCTTTGAAGATCTAGTTGCACTAGCAGCGTCTGCCTTATTTTATAACCAGACGAAAGATCCTGCACTTGTTTGTAAATGGCTCCTGAGGGTTTTGATACCGATCTCGTTTGAAGCGTGTAGACCCCATCACGTCTAATCTCCAAGAAGGGATTTCTTGCATTAGCGTAATTGTTTTGGTTTTTTTCCGTCAGTAGTCTTGTTTAAACCTAAGCGATAGCCGTATCACAGGCAGTGCATTGCACGAGTTGGTTCTGAGGATTACTTTCCCGGCAGGGGATGGAAATGTGGTGACAGCTTCACATATGTCCAGAGTATTTATCCCTGTTCCGAGTAAAACAAAGCATGAAATATAGTAAACACAGCATTGACTGGTATACACCTCCCAGTGTGCGCGTGTTGGCCGCGGGTGGCCATTTTCTGGCAGCTTCATGCTGACTTGTAATGTTTAATGGCCCCACCGCACTCAAGGGCAGAGATTTGTAGGTTGTTTTCCAAGCTGGAAGTTGAGGACGTTTTGGGAGTAATTCCCATCCCAACACAGCCACCAATCCCCCTCTTTCTCTCTCTCTCTCTCTCTCTCTCTCTCTCTCTCTCTCTCTCTCTCTCTCTCTCTCTCTCTCTCTCTCTCTCTCTCTCTCTATCTCTCCCTATTTTTTCTGTCTCCCCCCAGTTGTACCCCTGCTTGCCTGTGTGACTAGATTTACAGTTATGGGCCTTGTTTGAGTTTAAGTACATTTCTGCTGGGAATAGAGACCTGCACAGGACTCACACCAGCCCCTCAGCGGACCCCTGCCTCTGCCCATGTGTCCCATGGTGGCTGGACCGTATGGGCCCCAACGAATGGTGCCCCCTGCAGGCCACAGTGTGCGAGAGACATAGCTGGGACATCGTCCCGTCTGACGGTTAAACATGGCTGGAGATTGATATGTACCAGCGCTGGTGTCATGTATGTCATGTGTCTAGGGTAAACTCAGGTTTCTTCTCTGGATTTGTTTGTGGAAGCTGTCACCATTACGTTTCTGTCCAGGGCCTGGGAGCATTGATTCCATTTGTTGGAAAAAGATCTGAGTTGGGGTTTTTTCACAGGGTCCATTGATATGGTCAGTTGGCATCAATAGATAACAGTTTCTTACAGTAAATGCTGTCAATCCCTGGTATTGAGCTGCTTGACTTCTCTCAAACTGTATCAAGTGAGAATGTTAGCTTTGTTCCTGCAGGGTTGTGGACGTCACACTGCAAACAGCAGCTTGCTCGGTAAACACCATTGTTTTTGTGTTGAACCTCGTGTCTTTGTTATCTTGTGTCTCATGACTGTTTTTTTTTTTATTTTTATCTTAGAAGTACTCCTAAATGGACAAGTGTGTTATTAGTTTTACACTCTTGCTAATTGAGTTACCATTCAAAGTTGAAAAAGTCTTGATGTGTCTCCACATTTTTGGGGGCAGATTTGACCCCATTTAAAACCACCTGGCTCCCAAACTAGATTAAGGATTGGAAACCAAGATGGCCAATGTATCCCATGGATGAGAATCCCCTTGAATCTGCTACTGGGGAGTCCCACGTTGGATTAGCACTGTCTAGCATCAGGCCGTATTAAGGTGAAATCCCTCAATCTCCACCAACATGGTGGTCCGGGTTTACTCTGCCTTTCGAGGTCAGCATGATGTGGGATCTCCTAAGGCCAAACAGTCACGCAAGCAGATGTCGGTTGACGAATTTCTTCATCCATCTTCGGTGGGGGCTCCTTCCACGGTCAGAAGAATTGACCGGCGGGGGGGGGGGGGGGGGGGGGGGGGGGCTCACTGGGTAAGTGTACGTGTCACATGGGCTGAGCCTTCATCGCAGCGGCGGGGGTTCGAATCCAGGCCCTTTGCTGCATGTCCATGGGCTGTTGTGCTTTGTTGTCAACAACACGGAATCAGAAGACCATGAGAGAGGAGCCCTGGACGTGAGAGCTTCGACACCGCCCGCTTCGATCATTAAGGCTCGACGCGGGGGTGGGCCTTGAACTGAGGCTTTGACCTTGTTTCTCGAGAGGAACCTCTGACGCCTGGAGAGCTTTTGCGTCATCGCCCAAATCGGAGGCTACTTTGACGAAAGGGAATTTGATTTCAGCACAATCAGACTCCTTCATTTGGAGGAAGGAAAGTGTTTTTCCGACACCGGTAGAAAACCCCTCCCCTGCACAGGAATAGCTTTACCCATCCCGTGTTGTTGACAACATCTCACCAGCGCAACCTACCACATGCAACAACAGAACCGGTTGACGGTTATGAGACTAATCATGTTTTAAGGGCTCAGGACCGAGTCAAACATCTAGGCCTCCTGTCACACAATCCCCATTCATTCAGGATTAGGATGCTAGCAAAGCTAAACAAAGTCCTCTTGTTTAAAAAGCTAAACTCCCCCCCCCCCCCCCCCCCCCCCATTCTCCCTTTGACAGGTGTGCTGAAGAGGCCTGCTCGGTTAGCCATTCTGAGGCCTGTAAAGCCGCCCGGCTCCCCAGTCAGTCAGCGTTAGCTTGGCCGCGGCGCTCCCGCCAGGCTAGTGCTCCCACAGCTCTGGAAGCCAGCGGGAGGTTGGAGCAGGATTTTCAGCCTCTCTTTAAAGAAAGCATAGTTGGAATACCAGCCTTCAGAGCTTTGCATCAACAGACTGTGTGTGTCTGTGTGTGTGGGGGGGTATATCAGGAGAGAAAGGTTGCCTGTCTTCCTTCACTGTGATGGACAGCCCGGAGGAGAAATGAAAGGAGGAAAAAAAGCAAATTCTTGACTCCACGCTAAGCATCTCATTGATATGCTAAGGTCCGCAGAGCCATATCCAAGGGTAAACATGGCCGTTGGCTGGAAAAGGAGGTTTGGGAAGATCTTATTATGAGGACTTGGTCCTCCAAGTGAGGGAGTGTTGTGCTCAAGGTCTAAGTGGTGTTCAGCTACAGCCACTGCGAGGTGTTTACTCAGCAGAGTTTGGAACACTGAAGGCTCTCGAGTATTAATAAATAACCGTAGCTCCAAAGAGGAGCAGTGGAATTTTACAAGGATTGAGAACAGCTGGGGACGCTCGCGGGCCTGTGCAGTCCGTTTAAAGCAGCGAAAAGGATAGACTGTGAGAAAAGAAATACGGACCCAACAACTCTACGGTTTCTGTTTTAGACTACTGTTATCTTGACAAACTGTTAAATCATTCATTAAAAAAAAATTCAGAATCACGACCGCCTGACAGGAACTGGCAGTCGTTCATACTATTTAAGAGTCAATTTTCAGAGTCAGGTCACACCTCGCAAAATTCCCAGCCTTTTCTTGAGAGGATGATGTTCTTTTTTCTCATGCTAATCGCTAACCTGCTTGGCTGAGACTTCACCCGCTGAGCGCTGGTTCTGAGAGCTGCCCCCCCCACCCACCCACCCACCCCGGCGGACGGCGCTGTGTGCTGGGCCGGAGGCTCCGTCTAAATGCCGGCTTTTTGTGTGTGCAGTCATGGGAAAGAGCGCTTCAGAGGTGGAGCCGCGGGGGGTCGTCCTGGCGTGAGCAGCGACGTCTGGAGAGGAAGAGGTCTCCCCAGCTCACTTCTTCACTCCGGGGCCTTGTAATCTGCCGATCCGTGGCGTACACCGCCGGCGGTCGCACCAATCGGGGGGCGGAGCCCGGCCGCTAGCCACAGGAAGTGTTTCTGAGGGGGAGGGGAGGTCAGGGGTGCCCCGGTAGCTTACCGGATAAGTGAGTGTACTGTGCAGTATGAGGCCTTACGGCAACAGCCTGGGTTCGAGTTTGCCTCGGACCCTTCCTCTCTCTCTCTCCCTTCCTTTTCTGTCACACTTCACTTAACACTGTCCAATAAAACATGAAAGATGACATCTTTAAATGGCCCGGCAAGGGGAGTCTCCAAGCTGGCCACCAGTCCACTGATCTGGGAAGCCCTTTTACGATGGAAGCGCCCTGTTAGAGGTGAAGTGGGTCCACTTTTTACAACCCTGGGCAGCATTGGCGGAGCATGTTTACTCAGACATTACGTCTGCAGCGAGCGGCCAGCGCTTTTTCAGGCCATGGTGACATGGTGGGGGTATCAAGTCGGGAAGTCTGAAGGAAAAAAAATACGATGTTATATTTTTATTTTTGCTTTACTCCAAGATGTGACAGGGTCTCTATGCATGAAGCAGAGAGGCCTGATTTGTGCTGTGATGGATTCGGTTCACAGGTCGCGCCTCCGGCTTCTTCAGGATCCCAAAGCTGCACGTGAGGAATGTCCCATTCCTCTTAACGCAGCCATCAAGCCCGGCCTGGTTAGGCATTCAGGGGCGAGGTCATCAAAGGGGCCCAGCAGTGGTTTGACACGTCAGGTCACATTTAGACACGTTGATGGACGGGGACGGGGGGGGGGACACACAGCGAAACATTTCAAAGTGTTCATTAAACACCCGGATCGTTCATTTCTACTCGTGGACTGTTCACCTGGGTCCGTTCTCGAGACGGGCTCCCCCGGGGTGAAATGAACACTTGTGCGAAATGTGCCGTGTCGTCGTCGCCGGCACCGTATTCAGCAGGCGGCGATACGAGGTCCTCGTGTTTGAATGAGATCCCCGCACACAGTTGTGACATGTTTAGTGATTTCACACGTGCTTTGTGCCAGCGAGCGCCCCTCTGTCCTGTTGGAGGTCATGAAGCATGAATAATACTGCACCCCCCCCCCCCCCCCCCCCCCGAGATCTGCAACGCATGACTGAACGTCGCTAGGGGCGAGGGCGTAGGAATGTTGCCAAGTCACATCCTATCGAAGACAGTTTGAATGTTCGGTGTGTAACAGGCAGATTGTGACATCAGGGTCATTCAATTCCGGATTCTTCCAGTCTGATTGTACTGTGGCTTGGAGTTGTTTTTTTTTTTATCCATATGCCTTGTGTACACAACATCTCTTGTGCGATGTACTTTTGTCAATTTTCACGAGACTGATTTCGTGTTTGTGTCCGTCTTGAAGTGTACTACAGGGGCTGGCAGTGTGGGTCATCTCCATGAGCCACAGTCGATGAAAGGCCTCACTCATTAGATTGCTGCTCCCCAGTGCTAGAAAAGCCCTGGGTGTTAAGTTTGGAGGTGTCATCTGGTGGTGAAGGATTCAACGAGGTTTTTAATCCAGACCCCCCCCCCCCCCTGCTCTGCGCATCTCCCCCTCATTCCCGCCACTCCCCCCCCCCCCCCCCCCCCCCCCCCCCCCCCCCACCTTCCAAAACCGACCACAGTCGCTCAGGAATGCCATGGTTTCCATGACGCTGGTGTGGTCCGAATGAGGCAGTGTATCTCTAGCAGTCCCCTGCCTCTCGCCCTCCAGCTCCTCCCCAGGACCAGAGACGGACGGCCCCCCCCCCCCCCCTCCTTACATCCTCTCCCCAGAGAGACCACCTCTTCCCCGGACCCCCTCCTCTCCCACAACCCCTGGTCAGTCTGGGACAACACCCTGGGGAGGGGGTTCTGCTAGGCTGCCACCAAACAACCCCCCCTTCCTCCCCATCCTCCCCTTCCACCCCCTCCTCCCCCTTCCTCCTCTTCTTCCCTCCCTTTCCCTCAACCAACAACCGCTCTTCCCCGACACCACCCCCCCACCACACACACACACATACTCACACACCACTCCCCCCCCCGCCCCCACACACACAGACCACTTCCCCCCGTCCTCCTGTGAGAAGTGAAAAGCTGGCGTTGTGATTTATTGTTCCATAAATGCTTCACGTGGAAGCGACCATCAGGAGACAGGCCCTGTTTGCTAGCGGCCTCCCAGGACAAAAGACCTCCTAAGGTTCCTGCTCTCCGGCCCCCAAGCCCTCTCCACACTCCCACACTCTCTTTTCCCGGCAGCTGCTAAGTCTTCTTGTTATATCTCTGCCTTGTGTTTCTCGATTTTGTGTTCAGTGAAGGTTTGCACAGACCGAAAGCATTTTTTTTCCTGAAAGTCTGATATGTTTTGTGGTGAAAACCTCCCTTTGGTGACTGGTGGACCCTCCCCCCACCCCCACCGGCCACCTCTCCACCACCCCATCATCCACCCCCTCCGCCCCAGTCTCTGGTGAGAAGCGTGTGGGGCAGACCTTCTCTGGTGGGAACCAGACCTCTCCATTGTGCGGCCAGACAGGGAGTCTTGACAGCGACCGTCCCCACACGCCCCTGCCCCCTGCTGGGCAGGCTGACGGCACGGGAGGGTCCTGCTAATTAGCCCGTGTGGAGGGCAACAGGAAGGAAGGAAGAAGACCCTGGGTCTCACTGGCATTCACGGCCAGCCCCTCTGTCCTTATATACCTTAACGCCCCCCCTCCGCCCTCACCCCTCACCCCGTCACATTGTCTTTGTATGAGGCTCTAGACACAGGAACCTGCCAGCCTTTGTGTGTGTATTGTCTCTCGACATTTGAATGTCTTTAAACAGGCCTCCACTTTGACCAGGACCCATTAAAGGGGCTTCGGGCTCAGGCCTGCTAGCGCTGAACTTTGACCCGCCCGATAACGATTTGCCAGAGGTCCGTCACACAAGGACCAGGGAGATAACGGGCTCTTCTCAGAGCGACGGATGGTGTCGGGGCGGGACCGTGTGAATGTCGGTCGGCGGGGGCTTTGTGTGTGTGTGTGTGTCGCGGGAACTGGACGGCGGCACGAGCGCACGTCCTCCCAACGCAAAGGAGCCTGCAACACGTCCGATGAAAGTGACCGTAACTACAGGGTTCATTTACAGGATGGGTGCAGTTTAGCAGTGGAGCGTCAAATCTCCTCCTCTTGTACTCCGGTTTGGACCAAAGCGTCCGCCGAGTAGAAACGTTGTCGTCGTCTGGGCGTCTGCAGTGAGTGTGTGGCGCGCGGTCACATGTCCCAGCGGGACGCCCAGCCCTCAGGAAGGCCCAGGCCCCAAACAAGAAGGGCGGCGGCAGCCATCGCAACACGCCATCACGCCCCCGGGGCACAGGAAGTGACATGTTTGGTGACGGGAGATGAAGATGGATGGAGATGGGTTGCCAGGGAGCAGGGTCGTGGGGATGGTTGCCAGGGAGAGGGACGGGTGAGGCGGTTGGCAGAGGAGCAGCTGCTGTGTTGTGGAGTGTCGGAGTGCGAGGCAGGCCTCATATTGCTGAGGCATCTGAGGCAGAGGCAGTAGCCTGTCCCCCGATACAACTCGCTTTTTTTGGACATCCGTTGGGCTTGGGTTGGGCAGTGACCCTCTAGGGCAGTTTGGGGAAAAACCATCAGTTTGTGTTCTGGAATGTTCTGTTGAAGTGGTAGTCTGTACCTACCCACCTGAGCCATGTGTGTTTTGCTTGTGAATGCCATGATTCTACAGGTGTTGAACAGACCTGTCGCTTTCATGGCTTGAAAAATAAAGGCTTTTGGAGCGTTTTTTATTCGGCGAGGACATTTGTAAACATTTGCGGCGCCATTCATGGATCTGTGACTACGTCCTTGTCAAACGTGCGTCCTTGAAGCCAGTCCCTCCCCCCCCCCCCCTGGGCCCCGTGTGTGTGACTGGCTCCTGCGGGGCCTGTCGGGAGACCCCCGGGTCACCTGTCGCTCCTGGTCACCATCCGTACGACTGTGCCAGCCTTTTGTTTTGGTCGACGCTTGTTGACTTGGGGACCGCTGGTCCGCGGTCACCTGCTGGTCAGCTGGATTTCCTGGTGGACGCGGCGAGGTCATTGTCCCCGGCCCGCTCGGCCTGCCCAGCGACATCAGCTCCAGTGCCGTTTTTTTGTCCCTCTCCTAAAAAGAGGGGGGGGCGGATGACAGAAAGACTGGGAGACGCTAAAGTCTTCCTGATCCCCCTTTCCATACGGCGGGTAATCCAGGAGCGGCGGTCAGCACAAATCTGGCTTTGACCGCCTGTTTCTGTGTGTGTGTGTGTATGTGTGTGTGTGAGGTTGTTCAGGTGGGTTTGCGTGTGTGTGGTGTGTGTGTGTGTGTGTGTGAGAAGTGTGTGTTTGTGAGAGGAGTGTGCCAGCCATGTGTTTGTTACATACCTGTTTGTGTGTGTGTGTGTGTGTGTGGAAATGTGCTTCGTGTGTGTATGGTTATGTCGTTTGTGTGTGTGTGGTTAGTGTCAGTGTGTGTGTGTGTGTGTGCGTGTGTATGGTTATGTGGTTAGTGTGTGTGCGCAGAGCCCTCACTGTGACCCCTTGTTTCACCAGGTTCCGGGATGTGTGTGTGTGTGTGTTTTGTCAGAGTTGTGTCATACCCCCCGGTTGTTGTCAGTACAAGACTCTGTCCTTGTTTTTCAGGGAGATTACTCACAATTTCCCCTTCATTCAGCTAAACTCTCATGACTTCATTCTTTAAGTATGTGAGTGCACACAACTTAGGTACCTTGATATCCGATATCTTTATTGTTCTTCTGTGGTGACTAATTGTCTCTAATGGACCCTTTTGGACATATGTACACATACCTCAGCTGTAACTGATGTTTCAATATGACGAGGCCTACCTCAACAGCTAAGTGGTAATTACAGTTCTAACACGACAGGGTCATGTTTAGTAATGCAGTTGTCATTTGGAATGCACTTTTCAGCTCTCTGGGGAATGTAGTCACCGAGGCGGTAAAACCACAAATGTGTCGGCACCGGGGCTCAGAGGCTAATTCCATGACGACTGTTGTCAGGAAGAGGGGGTGGTGCTGGTGACTGACCGCATGGTCATGATTCGGCCTGTCACAGTTGTCGTGTGTTACCCTGTAAAACGTACACAAGACCACCTGTGTTCCGAGCAGCTTGTAGAATCCACCCGGTGCGGCAATAGAAACACACAAAAGAAACGGGGGACCCCTCACTGACCTCCTCTTCCTGAGGGTCGTTTCTCCCCTCGTTTCCTGGCAAGTTCTCCATGTCTTCCTCGAGGGTCTCGCTTGGTTTAGGTGCGGTGCTCCGCGACACAGCCTGCACAAAGGGGCTCGTGCTAATCAAGTTGGTTTTGATCTGAAGAGTGGTCGTGTCTCCTCCAGAGCACCAGGACTGTCTGCACCAGGTGGCTCACGAGCGGCTGGGGGAAGTCCTGTGCGTGCTGAAGGCCGTGATCGGCAAACACCAGAGCCTCAACTCCGTGGACATCCTCAGCGCGGCGGGGACCGTCATCGCCCGGGTCAAAGGTCAGTCCCGGTGGCCGACACTGCCCCTCACCCGCTCCCGTCGCCTCCTCGTCTCCTTTTTGTGGGTTTGTTCCGTCGCTGTCTCTCCACCCTTCTTTCTCCTCCTATCTCAATCCTCCCAATCCCACCCTTTTCCCCTTTCTAGACTATTCTGACTAACAGCAAACAAAGGGGAACATTCAAATGCTTCCCGGCTGCCGTGTACAGAAATGTGCAGGATGAAGCTCTAAGCACAGGGCCACAGTGAACCAACAGTCGACAAAAAGCTTCTTCTTTTTGTCGTTGCTTTCTTCAAGAAAACCTCCCCAAAAGGCTTGGTACGACCCCAGCCCGGCTTCACAAAGACTGTCTGTTGATCAGGGTTTTTTAAAAACCACAACAGCAGCCATTCAGACTGAATCAGAATCCTCGTTCAAGGCAGCGAAACAGAGACAGGGAGCAGTGTGTGTGTGCGTGTGGGGGGGGGGGGGGGGGAACAGCAGCAGGGGACGGAGACAGCAGCAGCAGCACTCCAGCCCTCCCTCCCCTGAGATGACCCTCAGACACGGGGGGGGGGGGGGGGACACACAGTCATACGGTCCCTCCTGGGCGAGGGAGGGGGGGGGGGGGGGGAGCAGGGGGGCTTCAGACTCCCACAGAGCCCACCTCCTCTCCGCTCGCACCCTACGGCCCTCTGGCTTAGCTGCTGTGGCAAGGCCCTGAGTTTATGAAGAACCTCGGCAGGGTGACATCCTTAAACGTGTGTGCGCGTGTCGTTTTGTCTGTCCGTGTGCCGAACGTGTGCACGAGGGTTTGTTCGCGTTCGGTTCTGTGAATGTGACGTCGCTTAACTGTATTTGTCACACGGGATCTTTCTTCATCTTAGTCAGATCAATCCCAAGCCTGTGTTTGAGATGTTAGATACAATGTATTCAGCATGAATACTTTAGGACTTCTGTCTGAAAGAAGCCATTGTACAGGATCCAGGAAGTGGTCTTTGTGTGGGCGTGTGTGTGGGGGGGGGGGGGGGGGGGGGGGGGGGGGGGTTGGGGTGTGTGTGTGTGGGGGGGGGGGGGGTTGGGGGGGGGGGGGTTGGGGTGTGAGTGTGTGTGTGTGGGGGGGGGGGGGGTTGGGGTGTGAGTGTGTGTGTGGGGGGGGGGGGTTGGGGTGTGAGTGTGTGTGTGGGGGGGGGGGGGTTGGGGTGTGAGTGTGTGTGTGGGGGGGGGGGGGTTGGGGTGTGAGTGTGTGTGTGTGGGGGGGGGGGTTGGGGTGTGAGTGTGTGTGGGGGGGGGGGTTGGGGTGTGAGTGTGTGTGTGTGGGGGGGGGGGGTTGGGGTGTGAGTGTGTGAGTGGGGGGGGGGGGTTGGGGTGTGAGTGTGTGTGTGGTGCTATTGATCGGTGTGCTTTCCTCTGACAGCAGGACAGACTGGATACAGGACCCTGTATGTTCCTGCGATGTCACTGAATGAGGGGGATTGTGGTCAGGGCTGGCCAGGGGTTCTCCAGGGAACAGTTTGATATTAACCAGATTTGACAGTAACTGTATTTACCGAGACAGTCTGTGATGATTGTACTGTGTGGAGATGTCATGGCTTTGGTACATTAGTTAGCGGGATTCCTTTCTGTACTGTAGGACCACTTGGCCCGTACAAATGGCATGTTGTGGCTTTCTACAGCCACCAGGGGCCAGAATCTCTCACTCAGTGTTGCCAACTCTGCAAGGTCTTTTTAAACCTGACCCAACACACACACACATACACTCAGTCACTCACAAGCTACCTGTGGCTACAAGCTACTCACGCTCTGTGTAACAATGAGACCCAAACACTCAATTCAGGTAGGCTGATTCAATCGGTAGGATTGCAGAGTGTCTGGGGGTTTGGAGGGGAGATGAGGGCGCCCGTGCTCGTTTGCAGGCTCGCCTGTCTGTCAGCTCGGTAGATTTGATTCTGGAACAAAGCACCGTCACCCACGCCTGGCCTGATTCCTCCCCTCACAGGAGAGGGCTGATACTTCCACTGAACTGCCCTGTGAGAGAGAGAGAGATTCACAGAAGACACACCACCTTCCTGTGGGAGCGGACGGTCGATCATAGTTCTGGTCGGCTTTTACCGTCACTCAGTTGTCATTCCCGTTCTGTGTCTCCACCTGTCAAATCAGGTCACCCTGCCTCCTACATCTCACGCCCTGAGTCGAACCCCTCACGCCGCCCTGTCTGGGCCGCGACGTCTGTTTTCGTCCGGCAGCTTCCGCCGCTCTCCTCCAGAGCCGGGCGAGGGGGACTGGAGCGGCGTTCAGAAGCGACGCGGCTCTCCCCCAGCGAAAACAATGCCATTTCTGAGCGATGATGTAACTTCCACGTCGGGCCCTGTTGGTCGAGGTTCGAGCCAGCGCTGGCATTGTGTTCCAGCAGGCTTCAGGATGTCCTGAGGAGGGGGGGGTGGGGGCGGGGGATGGGGAGAGGGGGAGGGTCACAGTCGGACTGAACCAAGTCACAGACCAGACCGCTCGGCTAGTCCAGGCTCACAGCACCTCCTGGGAACCCTGGACGTTCTCTGGAAGTCTCGGTTCCACAGGTTCCTGGAAGCACCATCACCCCCCCCCCTCTCCTACTGCCACCCCGAGTTTGAGGAACCTGCTGGGGGATTTAAAAGCACACAGAAGCCTGGCTCCGAGGGTCGTCCCAAATGTGGACGGAGCGATGACGGCTGGGAGTCGCGATTGAAAAACCGAGACCTCGCTGCTGCCGTTGCACTCCAAGCTTTCGGCTGGGATGTCGGTTCCATTGAAGACGTGATTAGGGTCTTCTGTATGTTCCCGAAGACCGACGATACAAAGATGGTTGAAGCGCAGCTTTGACGGGAAGGTTTGTGGACTTCAAAGTGAACTTTTCTCAACTTCGCTGTTTACATTTAAGTGGATTTACACACAGAGGAAGTCCATGTGGTGGGTTAGTGGTGGCTCCGTGGGGAGTGTGTGCGTGTGTCACTGCTTGGTTCCTCATATGGCGTCAACACAGGAAGCCTCTTGTGTAAATGGGTTAGGGTTAGATGATTTCTTCTGTGTTCCGTGTTCAGGTCGTCTGTTGAACCGGACTTGTCTGAGTCACGGGGAGTTTTCAAATGGACACCTATCAAGTCCTGTCTAGCAAAACTGTTGTTTAGATGGAGAACACGGGACCTATGACTACTACACTGCATCTTGTTTTCTAGAATGTCTTTCTTCAAAGACAACAGTTAAGTCACAAACTGGATTGTCTTATGGCTAGCTGACGGATTTCGGAGGAGTTCAGAGGACACAGGAAGTAGTGCATGGTAAGAAGGACTTTAGGAATCGAGAATCAAGACTGTTCGCTCAGATTCCTTCTCCTCGACTCTGGAAATGGCCGTTGTTAGGCGCTAAGACGACCACGGCTGCCCCGCGGTTGTCGGTTGCCACGTCTTTGGACTCTTTAACCAGCTTAATGCTGGGTTATTTTATCTGCGTGCGACAGGAAGTTTGTTATGGTGACTGATTATAGACGTATTTACATTTGTGTTTCCTTCCTCTATTTTTAAGACGCTGTTGTGTTTAGATTTGAGTCAGGAAATCGGTTGCCTCTCTTGAGGAAATCAGCCGACTTTAGTTCTGAGCTTGTTTCCCTAACCCTCCATCCCTAGTCTTGCGTGAAGGCCCCACTGAATGAAAAGCCTCTCTTTCCCTCTTGTTTAGAATTGTGTTTATTCTGCGTCTGGGAAACTGGATTCTTTGTGTACTACAGGTGACTCGATGTGACTTCATGAAATGCCTCAGTGTCCCTAACAATTCCACAACTTTCTCACATGCCTGTTCAGAAACCAGACAAGGATGAACCTGATCATGTTCCTCCTAATTGTCTGTATTATGTGTGTAAACGGGAGAGAACAAGGGTCTAAGTACATGCCCTATCCAGTATTAGAGGGATATAAAAGGTCACAGTTCTTGAGTTTCACCCTTCAGGACGATTGTCTATCCCTCTCCTGGCAGGTGTGAACTTCAAGGACGTGAACGAGGACAACAAACTGGAGCTCTTCTCGGAGATCTACTCTTCCATCGACACATTAGCGTTCACATTTGGCAATGTGTGAGTACAATGTCTCGGGTTCTTGCAATAAAGGGGATCTTTCCCTCAGTCTTACTATTCCCTACTGGATTAGCCCTCACCTAGCCACTAAACCTGAACATCACAACAGCATTCGAACCGGTGCTTCAAGAACGACCCGTACCTGCGGTTGATGGTTTTACACTGCTTTTCCCTGCAGAGTGTCGGACTTCCTTATGGGCGATGTAGAGAATGGCTCCTCGTTGGGGCTCCCTCTGACTAGAAGAAGCAGGGTGAGAAAACCAGGGACAAACACACACCTACCTACCTACACAACCTCCACCTAACCCTGTGTACATATACAGTATACAGTGCCTGCTTTGGAAACACCTAGCCTTTTAGCCCCCAAAAATGGTTTTGAATGCACAACTTCAATCACGTTGGTCCCGAAACAGACTCGTGAGTCGTTCCTCATGGCGGGCCTCTCGTTTCTGTCTCCTCAGTCGTCAGAGAACCTGTCGGTCGAATGTGGAGGAACCAGCCCGGAAAGGGACGACCCTCCAGGTGAGATTCATGCCCTGCAACAGGGACGTCCTGCTCGCGTCGAACAGCTCGTTTTAGACAAGGGACTGGAACAAGGATTCCCACTGCTGCTGCTGTGTGGCAGAAGTGGTTTCCTCCAACTCGCGAAAGTCACTATGACCTATTGGGCTCAGTAAGATGAATACATATTAATGCACATTAATGCAGCCAATCCCTGTCACAACCACTCAGCTCTAAGGCTATTACAGCCCGACCATTGCCAAGGTCGTCAAGCTTTACTACGCGCCACTCTCTCAGTCCCAGGCACCCGTAAACCACACACACAACACACAACCACACACACTCATGTCGGCTTCGCCGAGGCGCACGCGGTCTGGGACCACGCTCACCCCCCTGTTCTTCGACGTCCCGTGCGGCATCGCCGTGGTGGTCACAGGTCCCCCAGCGCGGGCGGAGGAGGTGGACGGAGCGCTGCAGGGCAGCGAGGGCGGCGTGGACGCGGCGCTGCTGTACGCCAAGGCCTGGTCCAAGTACAGCAAGGAGCTGCTGGCCTGGGCCGAACGGAGGATCGCCGCCGGTGAGTGACACGACAACTGTACTTTCTTCCTGTGAGACATCCCCGCCCCCCTAGAGGAGAGTTTGTTTCAGCCCGTTTATCCAGGTCCGCTGTCATAAGAACGCACTCCCGGTGCGTTTGTGGCATGTCGACCGTGTTTACGTTAGCGTTAGCACGCGTTGTCGGGGCTGACAGGCGGCACTGGATAGGTTGAGGGATCGGGATTAAGTGTGAATAGGAGCCTCACACGCAGTTAGACGTGTGTTAGGTTGCACCAGGCTCCTGAAAGGGACAATGCCGTCAGGTCCAGAGTGGCCTCACTGCAGTGCGCCGTCATTCCATGATCGATTGACTGTCAAGTGACAAGTGACGCTGTAATAAGTTACAGAATAGTTTGGGGTTGTGTACTTCATCACTCTGTAAGCACACATACAGTGACGAGTCAACCATTAGGGTTTTAGTGTGACATAGCTCAGCCTCGTATCTTGTTTGGATAAGACTTGCATTTTGTATTCCTTTCATTCTTTGCCCCTGGGGAACGTTCTGTGACTGGTTTGTGTGTTTGCAGATGTCGAGTGTGCGAAGAGCTACTCCAAAATGGCCGAGTCGGCAAAGACGCTGGCCAGTCAACAGGTGACTGAACATATGTTTTTACTGTGTCCTCGTCCGGTGCTTTTCAAAGCGGATGAATCCGCCGTCCCTTCATGGCATGCATACGGAACGTGGGAGACGGTTCCTCCGTGTTGAATCGAGCGCTCATTTGTTTGGTGTCGCAAAACAGGAATTCATGCCATTTCGCAAGATCTACATGTCGGCGTTCAAGAACGACATCGAGTACAGCCAACTGCTGCTTCACACGGCCGCGGCGCTGCAGGCTAACAAGTTCATGCAGGTACGTCCACCCACACACACCCTCTTCCGCTCTTCAGGGAACACGATCAGACTCAAAGGATGGAGGTGTCTGCTTGATGACTCACTCAAGTGTGCCTGTGTATGTGTTCACGTGTATGCGTGTGTTTGTGTGTTACCCAGCCTCTTCTGAGTCGTAAGAGCGATCTGGACAAGCTGAGGAAGGAGGTGAAGGAGCGCTGGCAGAGAGAGCAGAAGAAGATGGTGGGTGGACGTGACGTGCCCTCTGACACACACCCGAGCTGCCGCTCGTAGGAGGGGGACTGTGAACTGTAGAGCACTAGGACCTTGAGGGCGTTAGGCATGGATTATAGTATATGTAGTTGACGAGGTGAACAGCGAAGTCAGTGAGTGTGTGTGTGTGTGTGTGTGTGTGTGTGGTTCCTCTACTGCATCTCCGACTGGGTGGTTACAGGAATGACAGAAATAGAAGGAGAGCAAACCAGTAGTGCTGAATCAGCACTAAAGTGTTGTAACTTTTCTCTCTCTCTCTCTCTATGTGTGTATATGTACGTCTGTGTGTATGTATGTATGGTCGTGTGTGTGGGTGTGTTTCCGACGTGGGCGTGTGTTCAGCATGAGGCGGACAGTGCCCTGAGGAAGGCGCGGGCGCTGCAGGTGCAGAGGCAGGAGGAGCATGAGAAGGCCAGGCTGTCCACCAGCAGGGCGGAGGAGGAGCAGCCTGCCAAACAGCTGGACAAGAGACGCAGGCTGGAGGAGGAGGCCCTGCTGAAGGTACCACTACCCCCCCCCCCCGCCCCCCCGGTGGCCCTTAGAAACTTTTTAAGGAGGGTCCTAGCTTATCGAGGAGGCTCCTAAATCCTCCCAAAAAGAGTTCCGAGGTCATCCCGGAAGCTTCTAGATCCTCCCGGAATTTCCTAGATCACTAAGGCTCCCCAATTGGAACAGAAGCCCTCCCGCTCCTAAAGGAGGCCCCCTAGAGTTGTTCTTGTTGGAATGCCGAGCTGACGTGAGCCCCTGTAACCCCCCCCTAATCCCCCCCCCCCCCCCCCTGTCTGGTAGGCAGAGGAGGCCCAGCAGCACTGCGAGGCCTGCCAGACCGACGTGGCGGTCAGGAGGGTGGAGCTGGCCACCACCAAGAGAGACGTCCTCACCCAGCTCAGAGAGATGGTCTTCCAGTGCGACCTGACTCTCAAGGCGGTACGTCCCCCCCAAACCCGGCGTCTCCTCTCCCGCCTGCTTTTTCCATTTCAGCAGCGTCCGCGAGGTAGACGCGCGTGTCTTCGTTCTCTCCATGGGATCGAACACCGACGCGAAAACCTCCCTTTATTGAAAACCACGCCGTTTACACGTCACTTTGGGTCGATACGAACGAAAACTGCAAAACCTTCAAATGTGACCCATGTCATCGCGTGTGTGTGTGTGTGCAGGTGACGGTCAACTGGTTCCAGCTGCAGCAGTCCCAGGCCGTGTCCCTCCCCGTCAACCACCAGGTCCTGTGCGAGAGCGCCAAGCTGTACGAGCCTGGGCAGCGCTACGTGGACTTCGTCCGGAGCCTGCCGGCCGACAAGGCCCGGGCCGAGTCCCTCTCCTTCGACGCCACGGTCGCTCCAAACACGGGGTGAGAGGGGGGAAGGGGGGGTTTCCCAGGGGCGGGAGAAAGAGAGGGCAGAGGCCAATGCAGCTGTTTTGTGTGCTCATGTGGGGGGGGGGGGGGGGTGGGAGTGGGGCGGGGGTTGCAGAGAAAAAGATCGAGATTGCGTTCGAAAGCGTAACACAATTGAGTGCAGGCCACAGGTCTTCCTGAGGAAGTGACTCGTCAGAGTGTGGGGGAGGGGGAGGGAGGATAACTCAGTCTTAGGCTTCTGTGCTCTGGATCAACACAACTATAAACAACGACATACTTATCGTTAGGAACACTCGCAACATATGAATTGACCCAACTCTCTTTGATCTCAAAGTCAAATGCTCTACCACTGAGCTAGCCCAATCCCAACAGTAATGTCTCAGTCCGGTGGAAAAGCTCTGTCCGCGCTGACCCGTGTGGTTCAGGTTGAGTTGGGTCTGGAAGTGCCCACAGAGAGACACAGCTGGCAGGTGGAGAGGACGGCTTTGTTCTGGCTTTGTTTACATCTCCTGCCCGCCCCGCCCTGGTCTGATCAGAGGAGGGGAAGTGCAGAGGTTTCAAGGCTGCACATCAACACCTCTCACACAGCACGCAGCACGTCACAGGGTTCCATTTAGAGATCCCACTCACCCTGAGACCACAGCCAGTGGCATGGGAGTGCACCAGCCAGGGCCACCTAGAGCCTAGTCAGACCCTTTATAGTCTGGATCTGAGGGAGTCAGGTGGCTGAGCGGGTAGAGGATCGGGCTAGTAATCTGAAGGTTGCCAGTTCGATTCCCGGCCGGTGCACAAGGATAAGAGCGTCTGCTAAATGTAAATGTAATGATCTGATCATGCCGGCGTTATGTCTTTAGGAATATGAGATCGGTGTTGAGTGCATATCACCTTTAGAAATTGAGGATATTCGGCATTTTAAGACAAGTTTCAGTGATCAGTGTTGGATCAGAATTTCCCTCCAGATCCGCCGGAGAGAGTTTCACCTCCGTTTTGCGTTTCCCCCCCCCAGGGTGCTTTTCACCAAGAGGTCGCTGAGCGGCAGCCACTCGTCCCATGGCAGCCTATCGCAGGGCTCGCTGCCGTCGGACTTCCCGGGCGCCGGAGAGAGCCCCGCCCACCCGCGGCCGGCCAAGATAGCGGAACGCCGCTCCAACAGCAGCACGGACATCCAGGGTAGGCACACGCGCCCACAGGACGTGGGCCCACAGGACCCCCCCCCCCCCCCCCCCCAGGCACACGGAGGGAGCGCATCGCTCGAGCCCTCAAACATCTTGTCTGGGCAGCACTATGTCGACACGAAGCACTTCTGATGCTTCGTGGTGTCGGCATCAGCTCACTGCTTTAGTGGTATCTGGGGCTTGTTGCCTGGTAACGACGCTTCCAGCACGAGGCAAGGCCATGAGATATGGACAGTACACATAGTTGAAATGCATACTTCATATTTTGATTCAAACTTCATATCCATTATTACCCTATGCATCAGCTAAGTACGACTGTGGTTAAATTCAGTAGAAACGACGGCCTTAGCAACTCCATTGGCGACACAATAGAGCAGGATGATTGGTGACGAGTCTGTTCAGGTCGGCAGGTTGATTGGGAGTGTGTGTGTGTGAGAGAAGGAGTTGTGTGTGTTTGTGGATGTTGGCACACCTGCACTGTGTCGTTTGCTTGGGATCCCAATGGAAATTGTACGTACAATGTATGAATACACAGAAGTGTGTGTGTGTGTGTGTGTGTTTGTGGATCCATGCAGGCTTAGCCTTGTGGATATAAATGGTTGGAGATTACAGTTGTCCTCCTGTGACTCTTATTTACGGAACACACACATGCACATGCACGCGCGCACACACACACACACACACAGCTGTTTGATCATACTTGTGGTTTGGTTCCTCATTTGAATGATAATATCCTGATAGGTTTCAGGTGCGAGCTCTTTCTGTCCCTGATTTCGTGTTTGCTGATTAAGTGTTGCTACGGCAGCCAGCATCACCCTTCAGAAAGGTTTTTATCCTGAGGGTGGCAACACATCAAGAATTCATTCAGCCACAGCTCACACTGTAAGACGGTAAAGCTTCTGTGACTAAATTTACAAGGACGTCATTTGAAAACCGACAAGTGTCCTTTTTAATCACATGTTAATGTGAACCCACTGGATACGTCACACCTGGATGCAATATTAGCATTCAAGTGTCACCACGACAAGGTACATCTTGGTAAACATGTTAATGGGATGTTCTTTCTGAGGACATGTAGGTGGTGAAGCAGAGATGGGATGGAGAGCTGGACACGGTGAAGTGTCTTGTTGTGGTTGTAGAATATCGTAGTTGTCGCCGAGTCTGGTAAAAGACAGCCTGTTCTTCGGCGTGTCCCTTTGTAGAACCGTGTCTGTTCTGGCTAGATGATCTGATGCATCTATTATCACCGCTATGTGTACACTGCTTTGGATACTAGCGTCGGCGAAATGATGAACTTAGGTTTTTGGAAATGACTACATTTAAATGTGCTGGGAAACTCGAGAGAGAGTCAAATGTGATTGTGAATCTTGTTCCAGCGCTGAGGATCCAAGGCCCGTTTCGAGCCTGGGCCACGGGTAGTCAGGGCGGGGGCATGTGCAGTGACTCCGAGAGCGCCGGGGGCAGCAGCGAGTCCCGCTCCATGGACTCCCCCACCGCCAGTCCTGGTAAGACCCACTGGACCTGCCCACTCATGCTGTTGTCCCACCACTTCCTCCTTCCTGTTCTCCATTTCCTGTCCCTGTTATCCCACTTTCGGTCGGTAGTATTTTAGATAAGATGACATCCAACTTTATTCACCCCCGACGAGAAAATTCAAAAGTCACAGCCGCCCCAATAAAATAAACAAATGTATAAATACTACAAATATACACAGTATTCGCAGCATCTCCTACCACCGTATTTCAAACAAAGAACACGGCATATCTCCTTCAGAAGTTCCGTCGTTTCTGTCAGTCGTCTTGTTTGTACTCGCTAACCAGCTATCTGTCCCTTCATAACCTTTCCTGCACCCGATGACTGGCATGTGCAATAACAACTGGCAACACCCACCGCCCGCCCTCCAACGCCCCCCCCCGTCTGTCACATCTCTCTCCACCTGGAGAAGGAAAACAAGACAGACCGCCCTTATGTCATAGTCATAACATCCGCCCTGTCAGATCACAGACAGTACAGTCAACTTGCTGTCTGGGATCGTTTTGGGTCTGGAACGCGTCTCATTGCTTAACTGAGCCGTCGGAAAGAAGCTTCTATTTTTTCTTTTGTTTGGTTCATCTTTGGCTGGGATTTCCACGAGAGCTGTAAAGGTCCTGGGATGTTTCAGCTTGCCCCAGCCCGGTACGACACCCTGCTGTTCCTACAGCAGGAGACACTGCAGCAGGTCAAGCTTCCAATGAGACGGTGCTGAGGCTTAAAAATGCATATCTACACACCTCTTTCTGTCTTTCTTTCTTTCCCTCCTCCTCTCTTCCTCTGTTCCTTTCTTCCTTTAACTGCATTCTCCACATGCCCGGGAGATGTTTTCCAGAACGTTCTCACTAGCTGTCTTGAGATGGGCCTCTCACGCAGACCTTTATGGGAACAATACGGAGGATTGACAATGGGCTTGATCACTGAATGGAAGTGTGAATCACCCATGATGCCTTTATGGTGGTCTCCGATTGGCTCCTTGACCTTTCACCTTAAATGAGCCCCGCCCCGCCGTGGCACATTCATAAGCGAAATGGTTTTCCGGAACAGTCCAGGCCAGCCATGAGAACTCACTGGCGTGTCCTCTTTACCTGCACAGGTGAATTCAAGAGGAGATTACCCAGAACCCCCTCCACAGGCACCATGTCGTCGGCGGACGACCTGGACGAGAGAGAGCCCCCGTCGCCGTCAGATAACGGTGAGTCTGAGGGGGAGAGGGGGGATGGGAACTCGCCCCGGAGGCTCCCCGGAGGAAACGGTTTGTCTCTCGTTCCCGTGTCCGACGGCGGGGTCGTTGAGGTCGTGCGTTTGTGTCGTGAGGGGTTCCGGGATGTCGGAGAAGGGAAGCTACAACAGAAGAGCCGACCAACTGGCAGTGTGAGATGAAACTGACCCTGATCCCCACTCTCTCTTTCCCCTCCCCCACACCCTGCCTCTCCCCCATCCAGGTCTGAGTGAGATGGTCATGGAGACAGCCAGTTCCCCAGGCCCCTTCAGGAACACCCTGATGTCCAAGGCCGCCCAGACCCACCGGCTGAGGAAGCTGAGAGCGCCGTCCAAGTGCCGGGAGTGTGACAGCCTGGTGGTGTTCCAGGGGGCCGAGTGTGAGGAGGTTGGTTGCTTTCTTCTTCTCTGGTCTTCTGCCTCCTGGTAAGCCATGTTTCGGCCACGCCGGAGGCTCAATCGCTCTGTTGCTTGTGGATGGGATCCAACTGGACTCAAACTGAAAATACAAATACATCGGCCCTTCACATAGAGGGGTTGGCAACCATGTTCAAATACGTCAGACGGGCGGTGTAATCGAGGGGGGAAAGCACTCCAGAGTTCCATGAACAGATACAAAGTCAGACATCAGTCATGTGTCTGGCTGGATCCTCCCTCAGTGCAGTGGAAACCAGAGGCCTTTCGCTGGCCCCACTCACCCCCTCCTGGATGTTCTCTCTCCACTCTGCTTATTTTAGATCGACTTCCATTCAATATTTATAAAAACCCTAAGACAATGTTTGGATACATTCGGAAGGACAAAGAACGGGTCGGTCCTACGGGGTTACTGAGTGCGTCGACAGATCGTTTGCGTCACAAAGTCCAACATGGCTGAGGTGGACGCTCCCTGAATGAAGTTGACCGACGAAATTACATTGACTGTGTTTTTTTGGTTTAGTTTTTGGTTCATGTGACTCGACCGCGCATCGCCTGACTCGTCTCATCTCGTTTCTGTGACTGTGTCCCCAGTGTTACTTGGCCTGTCATAAGAAGTGTCTGGAGCTGCTGGCTATCCAGTGCGGTCACAAGAAGCTTCAGGGTCGCCTGCACCTGTTCGGCGTGGACTTCACCCAGGCGGCCCGGAGCAACCCCGACGGCATCCCCTTCATCATCAGGAAGTGCACGTCTGAGATCGAGCACCGAGCTCTGAACATCAAGGTAACGTCGTTAAAACATCCGGCCCCCACAGCCAGGCTCCTGCTCTTGAATCTCCCCCCCCCCCCCCCCCACCCCGGACGAGATCCATTTTTCAAACTCGACGGGTGTCTGGATTTGGACCGTGTTCTTTAAACCGTACTGGAGTGCTCTGTTTGAATCTCCAGGGCCGTGTCCTCTCTGGTTTGTCTCCCCCACAGGGGATCTACCGCGTCAACGGAGCCAAGTCTCGGGTGGAGAAGCTCTGCCAGGCGTTCGAGAACGGCAAAGACCTGGTGGAGCTGTCTGACCTCTACCCGCACGACATCAGCAACGTGCTCAAGCTCTACCTGCGCCAGGTGAGTCCGTCACCGCCTCGCGCATCACCTCCGAACCAAGTCAACTGAGTTCGGCTGTTGCAGAGTCGCTCGCCCCTTCCCCTCCCCCCTCACGCCGCCCGGCCAAACTCCCTTTTCATACCTCCTCCTTTTACTGTCAACAAAAAAACGCCGGGACGCTTATCTCCTCCTTTCTAATCTCATCCCCTCCGTTGTGTTTGTCCTCATATTTCAGCCTCCTGCGTTTATAATGAACTTCCTTGTTTATTTCTCTCCGCCTGCCCAGCTCCCAGAGCCCCTCATCCTGTTCCGCTACTACAATGACCTCATCGGATTGGCTAAGGAGAGCCAGAGCGCCATCGTGGAGGAGGTGGAGACCCTGCGGGCTGGCCCCGACTCAGAGACGCAGCAGGTCAGCGTGGAGCTCGGCCGGGTCCTGTTCAAGATCCGTGACCTCCTGAGGCAGCTGCCGCCGGCCCAGTACAAGACCCTGCAGTTCCTCATTCAGCACCTGCACCGGTAAGGATGAGCAGGGAACACACACACATTTACATTTAGTCATTTAGCAGACGCTCTTATCCAGAGCGACTTACAGTAAGTACAGGGACATTCCCCCCCCGGGCAAGTAGGGTGAAGTGCCTTGCTCAAGGACACAACGTCATTTGGCACATTTCGAACCAACAACCTTCTGATTAATAGGCCGACCCCCGTACCGCTCAGCCATCTGACACACACACGCATACACGCACACCCTGACAGTGTCAAACAGAAAACCCTGCTTTCGGCAGGGAGAAGAAGATCGATTTGAACGAACCCAAACACAAACGAGACCAGAAGTTCTCGGAGCGTCTAAGCCCAGACGCCTGTCTAAACCTCTGGCGTCCATCTCGTTTCTTGGCGTCCCCCTCTCCCCCAGGGTGACGGAGCAGGCGGAGGAGAACAAGATGACGGCCAGTAACCTGGGCATCATCTTCGGGCCCACGCTGATCAAGCCCCGTCAGACGGACGCCGAGGTGTCCCTGTCCTCCCTGGTGGACTACCCCTACCAGGCCCTGATCGTGGAGCTGCTCATACGGCACCAGCACGTGGTGTTCGACTCACCCTTCAGCCCCCTGCCCTCCGCCTCGCCCACCGCCGAGGGAGCCCCCCCCGGCCCGCCCCCCGGCCCTCCCCCCGGCCTCCCCCACCGCCTCACCGCCCAGGAGAAGGAGATGCAGTTGAACAGGCACTCCAAGTCTCTGGGAGACATCAAAGAGGTGAGGGGGGGGGGGGGGGAAACGAATCCTGTGTTTTGTACTTTTAGAAAAATGCAAAAAAGAAAGCCCACACAAATCTTTTCATTGAGCAAGTTGACCAAAATGTGCTCCCAACTTTTCACAAAATAAGAAACAGAAGTCAAACGGAGAACATATAGTTAATAACTAACAGTGTATTAGTAGGGAATCTATGCCCAATAAAGAGGAAAGATTCAACACATGGTGTTCTTCAAATAGCTTCACCATCCATATTACCACTGTGTCTACTGTAAAACCATTCTCTCTTCTCTCCTTCCTGTTTCCTGTTCTGGCTTCTGTTTCCTGTCACCGTCTCTGTATAACAGCAGAGCTCCAAAGTGTATAAAAGGCATTCCTCCATAATCCCATCCTGCCGTTTGCTGGAAGAAGAGGTGCAGCCCATGGCTGAGGAGATGGACTTTCAGCCTGGTCAGTACACTACAGCAATACTATAGTATAGTACAACAATAGCTCATGTATAAATATATATACATTTAGATATATATATGTGATATAGAAAGTACAGCAGAATATCATGGATCAGAAGGTCATAGTTCTAACAGTATTTCTGGGGTTAGACTCAAGGAATATAAAGTCTATATTTTCCCAGGCACAATGCAAAATAACATCTCAGTCAAGAGTGCAACAGTAACAATATTTCAACTTCAGCGTAACACTACAATCTCATTTACACACTACAGTGCAAAAGAAACTAAAAAAGTTTTGACCCATAGTTAACACTCAGAAGCCTTTGTATTGACAGGCAATTCTGCAATGCATTGTGCTATTGCATCAGCATGTGCTGTGATAGACATCAGAAATAAACACTGTCTACCTGTCTCTCTTCCCAGCGGGGGATTCGGAGGACCTCAACGGCCTCCTCTCCTCGAGTGTCCTCGAGGCTCCGGGGCCGGAGGAGAGAAGCCGGCCGGGCCCCGCCTCCCGGGTCCAGCTCCGCTCCCCTCGCTCCAAGCTGTCGTCCCGGCCCGTGAGTCTACCAGCGGAGCGCCTCCCGGCCGCGGGGCGCGGCCTGGACCAGAGGAACACCCCGAACGGCGTGGAGACGGACGGCGCCCAACCGGAGGGGCCCGGGCCGGGGGCCGGCGAGGAGGCCTCGGAGGACGACCGGCCCCGGACCCGAGTGAGCAGTCACTACCGCAGCACGTTCATCGACACCCACACCCTGCGGAGGACGTGGGACAAGCAGTACAAGCGTTACGACGTCACCCCCAGGACAGCCAGGATCGTGGCGAGCTTGCCCAGCGAGGAGAAGGGGCGCGTGGACGACGCCGCCGGCCGACTGTCCGTTTCTGTGATGTCGTCCGCGTCGGCCTGTTCTCTTGGGAGTTGTAGTTCGAATCCCGTCGCCGTCGCCGCCTACCCCAACAGACCGTACACCATCGCGGTGAGGGCGGGCAGGACTTTGAGGCGAGAGGAGAATGTGTGCGAGTACATCCCCGTGTCCACCTCGCTGAGGCCCCCCAGAACTCTCCAGCCCCCCCCCGGAACCTTCTACAAGCCTCCGTCGGGCAGCAAGGCCAAGGCTTGGGCAGACGCGGGGTCGAAGATGAGTGCGGCGGCGACAGCTAACAGCGCTGAGGAGGAGGAAGAGGAAGAGGAGGAGGAGGAGGAAGAGCTGGGGGTTGAGATCGAGGTGTCTGTGGATGAGCCGTGCGAGGAGGCTGGGGCTGCCTCGTCCGGCCACCAGTCCCCTCGCTCCAGCCCCGAGGAATTGAGTCAGAGCGATGCTAAGCCTCTGTACCAGAGACTACGACCCAGGCGGCTGCAGGAGTATGAGCACAGGGAGGCTCACTTTGTATAGCCTCCCCCACCCTGGGAGGTACCCCTCCCTCCCTCCCTCACTTCACGGTTCAAGGTTCAAAGTTCAAGGTTCAAAAAACGTTTGGACGAGGAGGTCTGATGGAGATAATATGTGCCATATTGAAGACGAAAAACACCAAGAATTTCATGAACTGTGAAAAATGTACACATGGAAGTGTTATATATTAATATATATTTCTTGATATCTGTCAGGCGTTTGTTTGGCGCAGTGAGTAACAGATTTACAATGAAGACAGGATGCACTTATGTTGTTGTTTTGAAGTTACTTCACATGAATTCTGACTAAAAGTTGTTAAAATATAAATAAGAGAATAAGAAAATAAGAAAAAAAAAGTCATTTTACCAAACAAAGATGTGTGTAATTGGTCAAATTCTAAATACGTTGAAATCACACTCAGTTTCTTTACCATCCTGCTCAATACACATTGATGAAAGAACATAGTCTGTTTTATATTTTAAACTGTGCAATTACATTTTACAAAAAAAAAATGCCCATCGAACAACTTACATTACATTCTACATTGTTTTATGCCAAAAATGGGAATAACCTGTTACCGTACCCAATTCAGTTTGATGCACTTATTTAGCTTAATTTAATCTTACACCTTTTTTTGTCTCTGAATTCTCTGTTGCTATTCAGACTGCAGTGTTATGTTAGTCATGTCGAAAGTGTTCCACAACCTAAAGACGTGTTGCATCATGTTCAAATGGCCTCATCACTCACTTGATTGACACATAAGTATTGTACATGGTGTCTTCATGTAAATAAATTGAAATATGTTACGGAGTAACACCTTGTTGAAAGAAAAAATTATAATTCTGCATTCGTTTTTTTGTATCCAAACTGTAAGAAGCTTCCTGTGCCCATGTTTTGCCTTGCAGAAGGATGTCACCAAGGTTTAAAAAGCACATGCGTATACAAAGCTAAACACGGCCAAAGCTGTTTAAGAGCAAGCCTACGTTATTCAGCTGTGAACAGGGATACAATTGCCTTTCTCCCATGGACAACCCAATTCATTGTAGGTGCATCAGTCTCGTAAATGGTATTTCTGTCTGTATTTTATGAATGGTGAACGAATGTTTCTGTGTATTACATTACTTGTGTACAAACAGGTACATGGGAACATACGCCTTTTTGTAACTTATTAAAATAAAGCATACATCTTCCAAATATATTTTTTGACTGGCATCAATGTTCTACAGTTATGTTAGTGTGGTGATGTGATAAATGCAGAAGCTATTTTGGGTCCATTTAGCTGTTATACACTGTACATGCTACTATGTCCACAAGTAGGGCATCCTAAATGATATAAAAGTGTTGTTTTTCCTATTCATCATTTATAAGTGAATATCTAGACCTAATGAGACCCAAGATTAACCTATGAAAATGGAGTCTGGTATTAGTGGTCTGTTGTTTGTTAGGTCATGTTGGTCTCTTCAGCGAATGGATGAGTGGAGTTAGCAGGCTCTGGGCCTGCAGAAAGCAGATTATATCAATCTGCTTAACTATTCGCAAGGTCTAGGGAACGCACTGCGTAAACTAACATGGAGCACACAGGAGATTGTAAACGGCTACGTGTTTTTGCAGTGTTTTTATAGACGGGGGAAAGCAATCACGTTAGTAAACTGGGAGGAAATGATTTTAGCAGAAGAAGACAGTCAAGACTTACATGTAGTCATTTAGCAGACGCTCTTATCCAGAGCTGCTGGATAGACTTGCATTCGGCATTGTTCAAGTGTTTAAGATCAATCTTATAGCCTTCAGTATTGGTGAGTGAGCTGGATGCTAAACAAGTTATTTCGCAATGTACAGTTTTGCTCAAGCTTTGAATGTGTTGAGTGCTTGTAGAGCTAATGTCCTTTGCTTTTACAAGGGTGCATTTATTTATATTCTTTTTACAGCAGAAACAATAAATATATCTGAAATTCTCCATAAATAATAATTTCATTACAACAAGACATGGTGCCTGTCACAAATCAATATTTGTGTTGGCTGACCTAACAATGTAAACACTCAATTGTTGTCTATAAATAGTTTTTCAAGTACGATGCACAGAAATATGAAACAACTTCTACTGTGGTTAGTGGTTTATGTTTGCGCTCGTCTTTGTCGGTGTGTCGGCCCCATCATTCGATTATGTTTTCAGCCGCACTTGGGAATTGGGACTCCCATTGTTGAAATTGATTGGCATGACCTAGAAAGGCCCTCATCGTCCCACACTCTCGCTAAACCCCTTCTCTCTGTTGCTGCTGCTGCTGGTTCAGTCAGCATCAAGGCTCAGTGGGAACGTTTGCGGGCGACGTCTCTCCTACTGCATGGAAGAAGAAAGGAACACAACATGTCCATTTAAAGACAGGAAAGGAAAAACTTCCAGACCTTCCCAATCCAATTCAGCAAAAATCGTTGTCTGAGTTTTCCTGGGCTGTGCTTAGGATCGCAATATGGTTGTTGTGAATAGGTCGCATGGTTGAGGTTGTTTGGTTGTGTGGTACTCTGACGTGGTTTTTGGGGGGGATTGTGTTCAGGCCTGAGTCCTGTTGGACGGCCCCTGGGGGGTCAAGGGAGGAGCCATGAGGACAGCCGGTCAGATCCGACTGTTACTGTGGAAGAACTGGACCCAACGCAAGAGGCAAAAGGTAAACAAAGGTTCACCTCACGCCTGCGATGAGATCGATCACGTTTGGAAATACTCACAGGCAGGGCCTGTGTGTGTGTGTGTGTGTGTGTGTGTGGGGGGGGGGGGGGGATCCCTCTGACCAAACATTCAACATGAGGCCCATCCCGGGGAAAGCTAACTGGGAGGGGGTTTGTGGTGATTCTCTCAGGTCCGGTTCTTCATGGAGATCATGTGGCCTGTGTTTCTGTTCATCGGCCTGGTGTGGCTCCGAAGAGCTAACCCTCTTTACCGCCAACACGAATGTAAGAACCTAACAGTGGCCCACTGTTTCCACATCGACAACATTTAGGAGCTCGCTCATTCGCCAACTACTTCAACCGTTGGCACCATGTTGAACCATCTTAGCTGCCGAAGTGTGGGTGTTTCCTCATGCCCGTGCTGTTGCTCCGGTCTGTTGGAACAGGTCACTTTCCCAACAAGGCCATGCCCTCCGCTGGAGTCCTGCCCTGGATCCAGGGCATCGTCTGCAATGCCAACAACCCGTGTTTCCAGTACTCCACCCGTGGAGAGTCGCCCGGCCTGGTCTCCAACTACAACAACTCCATGTGAGCATGCCCAGGACACAGGGTCGGCTCCGGTGGGGGGGGGGGGGGGATCGATGGAAAATGCTCCCCCCCCCCCAATGGAATTCTGCGCCCCCCATTATTTTTGCTGTGACAGTTTTCTTTTTGATTTATTTCGTACATAAATCACACAGACACATCATGAAAATACTTGGTGTGTGTGTGTGTGTTTGTTTGTTCACGTGTGTATGTGTGTTTATTGGGTGTGTATTTTCTCCTGTGTGTACGTGTGGTTGTTGGTTCTCCCATTTGTGTGTGTTTGGGTGTGTATTTGTACTTCCATGTGTGTGTTTCCATGTGCGTTTGTTGTCCCCTCTCTGTGTCTGTGTGTGGTGTCCCGTGTGTGTGTCTGCTAAATGCTAAATGACTAAATGTAAAATGTGTGTGTCTGTGTGTGTTGTCCCGTGTGTGTGTCTGTGTGTGTCTGTGTGTGGTGTCCCCTCTCTGTGTCTGTGTGTGTTGTCCCGTGTGTGTGTCTGTGTGTGTTGTCCCGTGTGTGTGTCTGTGTGTTTTGTCCCCTCTCTGTGTCTGTTTGTGTTGTCCCTTCTCTGTGTCTGTGTGTGTTGTTCCGTGTGTGTGTCTGTGTGTGCTGTCCCGTGTGTGGGGTTTGACCTCCACTCAGCTTGGCCCGGTTCTACTCCGACGCCCAGGAGCTTCTGCTGTCCGACCCAGAGTTCCTTCAGCTGGGCCGGCTCTGGAGAGAGCTGACCACCATGAGCACCTTCATGGACACGCTGAGGACCAACCCAGAGCAGGTCGCAGGTCAGTCCCTCACAGACCCCACACCCACATACATCCCCTCAAAGGGTTTGGGTGGATGGGGGTAGGGGAAGGATAGGGTGGATGGGGGTTGGGGAAGGGTGGGTGGATGGGGGTTGGGGAAGGGTGGGGTGGACGGGGGTAGGGGAAGGGTGGGGTGGATGGGGGTAGGGGAAGGGTGGGGTGGATGGGGGTAGGGGAAGGGTGGGTGGATGGGGGTAAGGGAAGGGTAGGGTGGATGGGGGTAGGGGAAGGGTGGGGTGGACGGGGGTAGGGGAAGGGTGGGGTGGACGGGGGTAGGGGAAGGGTGGGGTGGATGGGGGTAGGGGAAGGGTGGGGTGGACGGGGGTAGGGGAAGGGTGGGGTGGACGGGGGTAGGGGAAGGGTGGGGTGGATGGGGGTAGGGGTAGGGGAAGGGTGGGTGGATGGGGGTAGGGGTAGGGGAAGGGTGGGGTGGATGGGGGTAGGGGTAGGGGAAGGGTGGGGTGGATGGGGGTAGGGGTAGGGGAAGGGTGGGTGGATGGGGGTAGGGGAAGGGTAGGGTGGATGGGGGTAGGGGAAGGGTGGGTAGATGGGGGTTGGGAAAGGGTGGAGTTGATGGGGGCAGGGGAAGGGTGGAGTTGATGGGGACAGGGGAAGGGTGGAGTTGATGGGGGCAGGGGAAGGGTGGGTGGATGGGGGTTGGGGAAGGGTGGAGTTGATGGGGGCAGGGGAAGGGTGTGGTGAATGGTCGTCAACAGTGCTTCTGAACGTCATGAAGAAGGCTTCAGGATTGTGTAGGACCTCCGCGCTCTGTGGTGGGTGAGCTTTGTTTACATGTCGTCCCGACCCACACCTCTCTGGTTCCCAGGAATTGTCTTCCTGGGTGCTTTCAGGTGAGTGAGGTGATGGGATTACAACAGTTGGGCTTAAGAGAAGCCAGCCGTAGTGAGACTGTAAGCTGCTTACTTTCACCAGTGCTCGGTTTGTTTGGTGGGAACTCGTGTGTCAGTTTTCTTTTAAACACCCGTGCTCCAGAAATACAGCAGAGTGCTCCTGAGTCTCATACTATCGTTCTTTCCTGAGAACTGATGGCATCACGCTGTTCCTGTGTGCTTCCTGAAAGCATTCCTAATGCTGACAACTCCCAACAATAGGCAACCTCAAAGTCGACCAGATTTGGAAAATCCTTCGGAATGATTGATGTGTGTATTGGTATGCGACTGAGTGTTTTCCACTGAGTGAGTGATGGATTCCCATGGAATCCCTCTAAAATGGCCGTATGACCTTTATATGTTAAACAATACATCTTTGTCAAAAGTCAAGATGCACATTTACGTTCATAATCAAAACCAGATATGTCAAACAAACTCCCCCAAAAACCTGATACTGTTTTATTCTTTAAATATCCTTAGCGAAAAAATGGTATGGATATACTCAGGTCTTACATTCCCACAGCAGACCATAAGACCCTTCACAATGCTCTTCAAAACCTCGGTCCCAATCTCTCCATAGGAGTAGTCCCCCATCCCAGTGGAATGTGAGAATGCGTGACCCTCAGGGGTCCAGAACATCGGTCACACACACACAACACACACACTTTTAATCATTGTGGTGTTGGGTGATTCTTCACTCACTGGGGGTATACGTGTTTGTGTTTCTGTGTGTGTGTGTGTGTGTCTACCGTCCTCCTCCAGGTCGAGGGGTGAAGGTGGAGGACATACTGAAGGATGATGAGACTCTGACGTCCTATCTCCTGAGAGACGTGCGGCTCACTGAGTCTGTGGTCTTCCAGCTGGTCAACGCTCAGATCAGAGCAGAGGAGGTGAGAGGCTGCCACATGAACATACAACAAATGTGTGTTTGTTTATATATAAATGACTGCGAAATGACTAAATATATATATTTAAGCAATAGCTCACGACAGGCCATTGTATATTGTCATCCTATCACGACTAAGGGGAGATGTTTGGTCTGAGGCAAATTCCGTGGCCGGATATAACGCTCACCGATAGTAATAGAGCTGAACTCACTCCAATTGGACTTTTTCAAATACATTAGACATAGAAAACAGTCGTAGTCTATGGAACCAGTCAGATTGCTTGAGCTATCCCTTTATGAAGATTAGCGATAGAGTTAGAAATAGTGAAATCATTTGACGTTGTAGTGTGATTTGATGGACAGATTTTGGGTGTGTGTGGGATCCACATTCCAGTGTGTCAGGATTAGTAATCTAGTCTGCTGTGTTGGAGCCCCTCTCACACTGGCAGGAATGGCCCTTTGGCAATTGCATACAGTTCACAAAGAACTCTCTCACACACACACACACACACACACACACACAGACACACACTCTCACACACATACACGCTCACTTTCTCTCCTTCACACATACACCCGCGCACATACACACGCGCACGCACGGCTTCTTTCACACGTGCACACGCACACACACGCTCTCTCTCGCACACACGCCCGGTCCAGTCCCAGTTCATTTTGGGGTCGGCCTATCTTATTGTGTGTGAGCATTTTGCCCTCACAAAGCCCTCGCAGGCTCCACGCCCGCCTCGCCGTGCTCTGATCCCGAGGTGGCGTCTTCGCTCGCCAGGGGGGCGGCGACAAAGGCCGTCTCCGACGCCGACCTACCACCCATCCCCACAAAAGCCCAGCACATCGCAATGACGTCAGTATCCCAATGATCTGCAAGCCCCGGCTTTCAGATGGAAATAGCCAAAGAAGACCCAGAGAGGGTGGCGCTCTGGGCCGGCTCATTCAGCCAACACCGCCCGTCTCTGGGACTCGCTGTCTGGAGAACTTCCAGAGACGAATCAGTTGGACTCCTCAGGACGGGACACCGTGTTAAAGCGGTGACTGGTGATGACACACACGCATAATAAGTGTGCAGCATGGAAACGTACGCGCTCACCAGGCGCGGCGCTTACTTGCAGCGGGCTACCTGCTGCATGCATGCACGGCACAGACAAAGAGCCCTTTAATTGGGCTTCTACACTTGAAACGCACACTCGCTCACAAAGGGCCACACTTAGCGAGACTGCTGGCTGTTGGCAGGGCGAACAGCGCAGGGCATGACCTCTCCAGGGTTTGGAGCGCTCCGTCTGAGAGGCTGCGGAATGTCACACACTGACGCTCCATTGTTTCCTGTCCAAGAGTGTGTGTGCTTGTGTGTGTGTGTGTGCGTTGTGTGGGTTTGTGCGTCTGTGTGTGTTAGTGTGTATGGTTTGTATGTGAGTGTGCGTTAGTGTGTGTGGTTGTGTGTTGCGTGTTTGTACGTCTGTGTGTGTGTTAGCGTATGTGGTGTGTGTTTGTGCATGTGTGGTGTGTGTGTGTGTGTGCCACAAGTGGGAACAAATTCTCCAATATTCTACCCAGGAATCCAAACTTCTGTTGTTTCAATCGACCAAGATTCTCCGGACACTTGATGCGAACGGCATCAACGCTCCTCAGAGTCTGCTCTGACCCCTGACCTCTGACCCTCTCCCCTCCTTCTAGTTTGCGTTCGGCGTGCCCGACCTCCACCTGAAGGACATCGCCTGCAGCCAGACCCTGCTGGAGCGCTTCCTCATCTTCCCCGGCCGCTGGGGCGCCTACATGGTCCACAACGCCATGTGTGTCCTCACCCCCCAGAAACTGCAGACCATCGAGGACAGACTCTACGCCAACGTGGACTTCTTTAAGCTCTTCCGCCTGGTCGGTCCTTCTCCCTCCCTCTCGATGTTTCTCCCTTCCCCTCTCTCTCTCTCTCTCTCTCTCTCTCTCTCTCTCTCTCTCTCTCTCTCTCTCTCTCTCTCTCTCTCTCTCTCTCTCTCTCTCTCTCTCTCTCTCTGACTATCAATGTTGGTCTGTCTGTGTTTGAATACAATGAGAGCAGACAACTGTTGTGGTTTCGCCATGAACTCTTTGGATCGAGTTTGTCTGGTGTTGGGTAACCAAGACAACGCCAGTAGTGTTGCATCAGCACCCTCAAAATCTCCCTGACTTAACTCTCGATCCCCATGCTTTAAAGGAATTAGTGATTGTTGTCATGATGTCTGTCTTTGTGTGTTTATTGTGTCCTGTCGGAGGCCAGTGACTGACCTTTTGACCTCTGGAACCACTTTCTCTTCATTGAAACATCCGCCACCTAGTATTAAGAGCTCATTGTATACCCATAACACACAGTCACGTGCTGTCAGTCGCAGCATGTAGAGGTGTCACCATGATTGAGTGCTTCTCAAACAGACTTCCAGAACATGCCGAGCCCAGGGACACGCTGTCTGAAAGGGCTGCCGAGGGGAGCAACGCTGTGTCTGTCACCTTTGGGCCCGGGTGGACCAGAGCTGGCAGGAATCCTGACGACTGCCTGGCACACCCGGGAGGAACCCAAGGGAAGCTGGGGGGGGACGGGGGACGGGGACGTTGGCACGAGAGGGAAGGGGCGATTTTGCTGGGAAACAATGTCTCAAATGTCTGTGGACCCAGCCTCAAGTAGCCCACAACAGAGAGCCTAACTACGGAGGCTTCCAACACAACGACACCAAACCGTGGCCCTGTCGTACTCCGATACCCACAATGCCACTCTGCGAATCCGGCTGCGACTGAGGCGGCGGAGAGAAGGGAGGCTCGGCATCGGTCCACCTCATGGTCTCAGCAGGCAGACTTGGCCCTTGTTCGATAAGGAGCTTAGAGCCGCGGACACACCTCCCCTGCCAGACTTAACGGAGGGAGCGCTGGTAATCTCCACCCTGGGAGTGTGTTTAACGTTCACGGGCAGCTCCGAGCGGCCTCTTCCTTCCTGCTCACCCCGACCACGAGGACAGAGCCAGCGGGGCCAGCACGGCCGGCGTGGACCGCTCCAGCATGACTCAGTGCTCAGTAAGGACTCAGTGCTGACTCTGCACCTGCTGGCTGGCAGGGAGCGCAGGCCGGGATGAAAGCCTCACTCACAGGCACACAGAACCCACCGTAGACTGGAGTTGAAAGGACAGGGAAGGAGGTTGTGCTTCAGGGCTATTTTAGCCGAGTCAGTGGTACACACACACAAACTCAATGACACACATGAACCCACACTTACACATACATAAACCCGCCCACACACACACACACACACATACACTCACACATCCAAACACACGTGCACACATACACACACACACATAAACACACACATACACTCACACATCCAAACACACGTGCACACATACACACACACACATAAACACACACTCACATGTACAAACGCACACATACACATGCATCCACACACACACACACACACACACACACTCGCACACACGTCCGTATCTCAGGAGAAAGAGAGGAATGTCAGGGAGGAAG